>NW_020173401.1:916351-965084 GCF_003031525.2 Neophocaena asiaeorientalis asiaeorientalis
TCACTGAAGAAATCAAAGAGGAAATCAAAAAATTCCTACAAACAAATGACAATGAAAACACGACAACCCAAAACCTATGGGATGCAGCAAAAACAGTTTTAAGAAGGAAGTTTATAGCACTACAATGCTACCTAAAGATGCAAGAAACATCTCAAATAAACAACCTATCCTTTCTCTTAAGGCAATTAGAGAAAGAAGAACAAAACAATCCCAAAGTTAGCAGAAGGAAAGAAATCATAAAGATCAGATCAGAAATAAATGAAAAAGACAGGAAGGAAACGATAGCAAAGATCAACAAAACTAAAAGCTGGTTCTTTGAGAAGATAAACAAAATTGATAAACCATTAGCCAGACTATCAAGAGAAAAAGGGAGAAGACTCAAATCAACAGAATTAGAAATGAAAATGGAAAAGTAACAACTGACACGGCAGAAATACAAAGGATCATGAGAGATTACTACAAGCAACTCTATGCCAATAAAATGGACCACCTGGAAGAAATGGACAAATTCTTAGAAAAGCACAACCTTCCGAGACTGAACCAGGAAGGAATAGAAAATATAAACAGACCAATCACAAGCACTGAAATTGAGACTGTGATGAAAAATCTTCCAACAAACACAAGCCCAGGACCAGATGGCTTCACAGGCCAATTCTATCAAACATTTAAAGAAGAGCTAACACCTATCCTTCTCAAAATTTTAGAAAATACAGCAGAGGAAGAACACCCCAAACGCATTCTGTGAGGCCACCGTCACCCTGATACCAAATCAGACAAAGATGTCACAAAAAGAGAAAGCTACAGGCCAATATCACTGATGAACTTAGATGCAAAACTCCTCAAGAAAATACTAGCAAACAGAATCCAACAGCACATTAAAAGGATCATACACCATGATCGAGTAGGGTTTATCCCAGGAATACAAGGATTCTTCAGTATATGCAAATCAATCAATGTGATATACCATATTAACAAACAGGAGGGTTAAATTAAATAAATCTTTAAATAAATTTTAAAAAGTATACAAAAAATTTAGTACAGTGTTCTACAGTCCCTTATATTACTGCTCATAAACATGCTGACAAATTTTCTTTCTATTCATATAAAATCTTCAAATCATCCTTAACCATATTATGTTCTTTATTTTCAAAATATATTAACTTCATTCCTTCCCCTCAGACATCCAAATTACAATTTTCTTGATGTATTTTCTTTCTCCCTTGATTTCTCCTTCTGATCCACCTTCCCTGATCTTTCCTGGATGGAATGTACTTTCTAAAATTCGAATATGTCATCATTTTTCTCCTTAAAGACTTCCATAGTTCCTTAAGGACTATGGGTAAATCCCTTTCTTAACTGGCTTACATGATCCCGCATGTCACTTTTAAGTCCATTCCTCCAACTCTCACATTGTGATATTCAGCCCATCCACATTGTCCAAAAGTTGCAGTTTCCCTATGAAGAGGTTTTATTTGGATATTCTACTTCCTCTATATAAGCATCCATTATGACCTCTTTTGACTGAGAAGCTTTCATCATCAGGGGTTATATGAACCTGACCTCATGTTTTATTAAGCCTTCTCAAAACAGGACTAATCTGTTACTCTCACAAGATTCTCTTTAATGTGATCTTAGTTTTTTTAAAAAAAAAATTTTATTGGAGTATAGTTGATTTAAAATGTTGTGTTAGTTTCTGCTGAACAGCAAAGTGAATCAGTTACCCATATACATAAATCCATTGTTTTAAAAATTTTTTTCCCATATAGGTCATTACAGAGTATTGAGATGAGTTCCCTGTGCTGTACAGTAGGTCCTTACTAGTTATCTATTTTATATGTAGTAGTGTGTATATGTCAATCGCAATCTCCCAGTTTATCCCTCACCACCACCCCCTTTCTCCCCTGGTAACTGTAAGTTTGTTTTCTACATCTGTGACTCTATTTCTGTTTTGTAAATAAGTTCATTTTTTTAGATTCCACATATAAGCAATACCATACGATACTTGTTTTTCTCTGTCTGGCTTACTTCACTCAGTATTATAATCTTTAGGTCCATCCATGTTGCTGCAAATGATATTAGTTTGTTCTTTTCATGGCCAAGTAATATTTCATTTTATATATATATATACACACACACACACACACACACACACACCACATCTTGATCCATTCCTCTGTTGGATATTTAGGTTGCTTCCATGTCCTGGCTATTGTCAATAGTGCTGCTATGAATATTGGGGTGCATGTATCTTTTTGAATTATGGTTTTCCCTGGATACATGCCCAGGAGTGGGATTGCTGGATCATGTGGTAGCTTTATTTTCAGTTTTTAAAGGAACCTCCGTACTGCTGTCCATGGTGGCTGTTAACCATCTACATTCCCACTAACAGTGTAGAAGGGTTCCCTTTTCTCCACACCCTCTTCAGCATTTATTGTTTGTAGACTTACTGGTGATCGCTATTCTGAGTGGTGCGACGTGATACCTCATTGTAGTTTTGATTTGCATTTCTCTAATAATTAGTGACGTTCAGCATCTTTTTCTGTGCTTTTGGCCATCTGTATGTCTTCTTTGAAGAAATGTCTATTTAGATCTTCTGCCCATTTTTTGATTGGGTTGTTTGTTTGTTTCGCAGTATGCGGGACTCTCACTGTTGTGGCCTCTCCTGTTGCGGAGCACAGGCTCCGGACACGCAGGCTCAGCGGCCATGGCTCACGGGCCCAGCCGCTCCACGGCATGTGGGATCTTCCCAGACCGGGGCATGAACCCGTGTTCCCTGCATCGGCAGGCGGACCCTCAATCACTGCGCCACCAGGGAAGCCCCTGTTTGGTTTTTTTTATGTTGAGCTGCATGTGCTATTTTCATATTTTACAGATTTGTCCCTTGTTGGTCGCTTTGTTTGCAAATATTTTCTCCTATTCTGTGGGTTGTCTTTTTGTTTTGTTTATGGTTTCCTTTGCTGTGATCTTAGTTCTTAATATTGAGTACTTCCCGGGGTCCTGCACATCCACAGGTGACTGCAAAAACCTCTCTGAAGTTTTCAACATGCAAAGGACTTAAGCTATAGTAGCAAGAGATAGCACACTTGGTATTTGGGAGCAGAAGGTCCTAATATGCATCCTCAAATTACCCCTTTCCTAGCTGTTCTGGCTAATCATAATTTAAGCCACTGGCAGTCCCCTATGAGATGCCAAGTGATATCTTTACAAATGTTGCACAGGGACAACTAGGGGATTGTTTCAGAGTAACGATTCTGCCATTTTTTATACCTGCAAGTATGGGATAAAGCAGTGAATAGCATCATCCTAGGGTTGTGGTCGTCAGGAGTTTCAGTTAAAAAAAAGTTAATGCATGAAATTTCACCAAAATTTTGACCGGCTGCTTCTCAAATAGGATCAATTAAGGGCAGATTTGGAGTTTTATATCAAACTGTATTTGACTTAAGACTATAGCAAGTAAAAAATAGAACTGAATATTTTTTTACAGAGCTGGAAAACCTACACTGCTTTTCAAAGGCTTGTAACTTAACACCTGCTTCTATATTTCAGTCAAAGTTTTCTAAAAAGAATTTTTCTTCCGGCCAGAGATTTTACAAGAAAATGTTCAAATGGGGGGAAAAAAAAAAAACGAAAAAGAAAAAGCTTTTAACAGAAAGTTAATAGGGTGGCCTAAATGGAACCCGAAATGGAAGCATTCACCCCCTTAATGTGTCTCTCTGTGGAACTTCAAAGGAAAAGACAGCAGGACAGGCCTTCGCTAAATGCAGGAATAAGGGTGGGCTCCCGTTGTCATTAGCTGGGGATGGTTACTTCATTTCTGAGTGTATTTTCTCTGCAACTAAAGCAGTTGCCCACAGTATTTAGGTTATTTAAGCACCAGAATAGTCATTGGCTGGAAAATTAGTATGCTTCTCTGTGGACTTTGTTCTCTGCTTTGTGGAGAGAACAGTCATGTTGAGTTGTCATTTTTCACCTTAAAGAAAATGTGCTCGTAAGAACACAAGATACTAGTGAACGTTCTTGTACTTTTAGAAAAATACCTGATACTGTGACATTTTCCGTTCTGTTTCCAATCTTTGTCATGACAGTGAGAGCCCCAAATGTGAATATTGGTTATCTAAACGCCAATGATGGTCTTTTACATTTATCAAAATGAATGTTGATGGAATATCCACTTGTGTGTATAGTGTAGCTCTTTGCTTGGTATGAGGTAACACTCTGAATATTCTTTCAACCTGAATTAGAATTCATCCTCAGTCTTGCGTGAAACCTGACACATAAAATACTATTGAGTATCTACATTATTGAATCTACCTGTTCTGGGTTTTTTTTAATTTGGCTTCAGTTCCATTCATAATTGAATCATTTCATATTGGAGCACAAAATACAAAATTTAATAACCATGTAGTTTCCACTCAGAATAATATTTATGAGCATTTGAGACACATGCAAATGTTTAATAGGCAATATATCTAAGCTATTGCTGCTATCTTCTTGTTGTCATCCAAATTCCTCCTAATCAAAAAACCCAGAAGGGACAAAGGCCAAGATGTGCTCTCAGGGCCTGGGAAAGGGCATTCTACTGACCAAGACAACCAGAGATGGAGGCTTAGTGAGATAGATCATGGGATAAAGAAAAGTCAGATCCCTCCTTCTGTCCAAAGAACAAGCACAGGGTCCAGTCAGGAGGGCTCAAAGCCAAATGGAACCAGGAAAGCAGACATATATAAAGAGCAGGACATGATCAGGGTAAAGTATAAGCCTACCAATCTTATTGATGTTGATAGAATCATATAGGGTATGCTAAACAGTACCCTCTGAAAACGCACAGAGATGGAGCAGACATGACTTCTTTATTCAAACAGTTGTTTGGAAAAGAAACAGCCCTACCTGGGGGTATGGAGGAGCAAAGGGATTGAGATATGTACAAGACATCCTTTACTAATAATTGTAGGTCGCAAGCCGTAGAAAGCAGCTTCCTCAGGCAAGTCCTTCTGAAATTGAACTTGCTATACTGCTTACAGAGCCTGAACTTCATGTGAGCTATTTACTAGTTGTATGACCTTGGACAAGGATTTTTGTTTGTTTGTTTGTTTGAACATCTCTGCCTCAGTTTTCTCATTTCCAAAATGGGAACAATAATAGTGAATCTCTCACAGTGTTGTCATTGATATTAAATGAGCCAATATATGTAAGTGGTGATAGCGTTACCAAAAGTGGAGTCTGGCTGCTCGCCGCTGTAAAGCCAATAAAGAGGCAAGGTTGGTGGAAAGGAAAGCTTGCTTTATTTTGCAGGCCGGCAAACAGTGGGTAGGGCAGACTCATGTCCAAAGGCCAACTCCCCCCACTGACAACCAATGGGCAAGAGCTTTTACAGGCAGGAGGGAGGGGGCTACATGCAGAAACAGCACGGTCAGCTCTGACAGTCATCTTGAAATTGGTCACGTGGTGGTCTGATCAGCATCATCTTGATTGTGTTAAGCACAGTTCCAGGGTCAATTTGTTCCCATTTCTTTGAGGCTGTTCTTGGAATTGTGGCAGCTTATGTCATGGCTACAGTCTGATCATCATGTAGTTAACTTCTTCCACCTGACGGGGGTTTTAGTATCTATAAGACAGCTCGCAGGACATGGCTCAGAATATTATCTATAGCCCTTGAGGAGGACTTTGCTTCATGACTAAACTATTATTATTTAGTCTTGTTGGACTGTTTTCCTTTGTTTCTGCATTTTTTCACTTCTCTAATTAAACTTACTCTTTGGCTAAAGTTTTTCCACAGACAAAAGCCAGGTGGAGGACATGGGGAGGAAGGACCTGCTCGGTTTCAATGGCACTGTGATTGTGGATCAGATTTCTCAGAAGTAATGGCTATGTGGGATGTCAAGAGGGATTGGAATCTGGAATCTCCCCCAATAGAGCTCTAGTTCTCCATGCTTGCATATTCTGTCCTACTACCTGCCATTGCTAGGGGGCGGGGGGTGGCACATGCTATAAGCAGAAGGAAATCTTTCATAGTCATGTGGTATTTGTATCCCAGAAACCTTCAAGAGGAAGAGCCCTAAATTTAAAAACAAGTCAGATTCAACGAAGATTTTAAAAACCAAATGCAAATTGAAACTAATTAAAGCTACACACAGCTTAGATCCGGCTAAATACCTGAACAGATGAAGGGAACATTCTCTGTCCTTAGTTTTCTCACAGTAGAACTCTCTTGCCTGCTTTGGTAAAAAATAGTATTAACTCTAGTCTCTGTTATTTTTGTTTAAATCCAATGTCCAGAACACAATAAAAAGTATGAACCATGTAAAAAGGTCTAAAAAATATGATACATAGGCAAAGGTAAAAGTATATCATAGAGGTAGATCCACAGAGACTCTGGTATTAAAATTTAAAAACAGTGTATTGGGGACATCCCAGGTGGTCCAGTGGTTAAGATTCCAAGCTCCCAGTGGGTTCAATCCCTGGTCAGGGAACTAGATCCCACATGCTGCAACTAAGAGTTCGCATGCCACAACTAAGACCCAGCACAGCCAAATAAATAAATAAAAATAAGTAAAAACAGTGTGTTGAAAATAAGTATTATAAATTTGCTAAGGAAATTATAGAATAAATGGGCAAAACTGGATCAAATGATGGAGAATTACAGCAGAGAAAAATGAAACAAAAAATATAGAAATATGTGTTATATATGTATACATATGATACTATAGGAATGATACTACATATCATACACATAAATATATGAGAAAAACTATAAAACCCTAATGAGAGAAATCAAAGAACAAAACCCATGGGGAGATATTCCATGTGCTTGTTTAGGAATGCTCAATATTGTGAAGATATCTGTTCTTACCAACTTGATCTATAGATTCAACACAATCCTAATTGAAATTCCAGAAAGTTATTTTGTGGATATCAAAAAACTGATTCTAATGTTTATATGGAAAAGAACACCAAGATATACACAGTCTTTTTTTTTTTTTCCCTTGTGCTCCATATATATGAAAAGGAAAGGCTGAAGACAGCTCATTCACCAGTCTTTGTATGGCTCATCCAGTAAAAAGAGACATTAATGTAATATACACAAACTTCCCTTTGTGTCTTATTTCTTAGCTGCCTGCTGTAGCTTTATTTCTCATACCCCCATTCACAAGTTTTGTATATGTCTCTTTGTCTCTTGCATTTGTCATCTTTGGAGTAGTTTTAGCCAGATTTATTAACCAAAAAAAAAAAACAGTGGAAAAACAACTAGCAACCCTAGGCCTTCCTTTCTGACCAAGTCATGCTCAAATCTTTTTTGCTGTAGCTTTAAGCCCATTTCTCTGGGCTGTTGCCTCTGGAGAGGTAAAGATATCCAAACATATTCCTTTTTGTTTTGTTTTGCATCCTTATTTTCTTATTTCTTTTGAGTGAGAACCAAACAATTCTATTCATTTTTTCCTCTTTAGTGCAGATTCTGATTGGAAAGGAGAGGTAAAAACGGTTTTGAGAGTCTAATCCAAGAAGGTATTTGGGTTCACTCTATGTCATTTATACAGATTCTCATATTAGAATCGTTCTCACCACTCGGACTCCTGAACTTGACTTCAGTTGGTGCACCCTTATTTTAAACTTAAAAAATATTAATTAATTTTTGCCCTACTCACACGTTGATTAAAGCAGAAAAAATATATTCCTTTTTATATGTGCCACTGTCCTTAGTTTTATATTTGACCTGCAAAGCATACCAGGATAAACCCCATCTTTCTCTCCTTCCTTCATCTTCAATGGTATTTCCAAAGGGTATTTTTAAAGTGCGGATGAAAAAGTAACACAGTCCTCTGTGAAAGAAGAGGAAAGAAATGGCAAGTGATTAAGAACTGTTGTACCTTTTTTCTGTGATCTGTATCTGAAACGAAAGCATCGGCTGTGTTTCGTTTATAAATAGAACTAGGCAAACTCAGCAACACCTATAATTTTCAAGCCCTAAATTTCTGTCCATACAAACCAGAAGTACAGTACAGACCTTACAGACAAAACAGGAGCCTAACACATCTGAGAGAGTGTGGTGAGGGATGGCAACAAGAAATTTACAGGCAGGTAAAAATAGGTTTGGTTTCCACATCAAGCATTTGAGAATTGTGTCACCTTGGGACTTTTTTCTTTTTTTGAGCTTCTCTCAATCCATTTCTTCATTCCAGAAATGGCAATTGTATTAGATACACCAGAAGACAGATTTTTAAATTTAAATACAAATGGATTGGGAACGGACAGAACAGTGTTAATCACCCTCCCTGGGAAATGCTGGCCTCTGAGACCTCCCGCTGATTCAGGGCTTGTTTCCATGGTGAGAGCTGATAGAAGGAGTGATGGGGAAAATGAAGGAAGCAAGCAGAGTTGAAAACAAACCAGAACACCAACCAGTGGGGGAAGGGAGTTCAGGCTGGTCACCCAGTGAGGATGAGGCCAGAAGCAGGTTTGGGAGCTGGAGGAGCAGAGACAGAGAAATTCTAATAGCCAAATGTCTCGTCTGTATAGAGGTCAAAGTCCCCGGATGGGGCAGGCCCAGGATTATTGGCCAAATAGCAAGCTTTGCCCACACTCCCAGTTCCTGGTACTTTAGAAATCTCTGCCAGTCCTTTGCAGTTTTATATGAACACTGTTTACTTACCCAGAGAAATACTATACATAGGGGAAATTGAGATATCCAGAGGGAGAGTACCATGGCTGTGACCCTGGATGACATTCTTCCCGGGATGATTCTCTGAGCTATCAGCATCTTGTGGGGAAGTTCATTAAAATTGATTGCAAGGCCTACCCTCAGAGTTTTTGATTCAGTAGGTCTGGGGTAGGGCCTGAGAATGAACTTTTCTAATGGCTCCCAGGTGATGTTGCTACTAGTGCAGGGACCACACTTTTGAGAACCACAGCTTGAAGAGATTAGTTTAACTGAAATTGGAAGCAGTTGTTAGAGCTTCAAGATTAACATATTGGTGAATATTGATAATCTGCAATATTATCAATATTGTAAGTGTCCTATCTGCAAGTGTGCTATTTTCAGTGTCCAGTTTCATGTGCCATCAGCCTGTCATCAGAATTTACTGGACACTGCTGGTCCCCAAAAATGCAGTCCTAAAGTTGGTATTAATCTTCCAAATTTGAAATTTTCCTTTTTATGTCTTAGGCGTTTGATTTTTTTCCCCACTTCAAAGGCCTATTTTGTTTTGCTTTCAGCAAAATTTGCTTAGAAAAAAAGGGGTAAAATCTTTACATGGGAGTATAACATTTTAAAAACCATTATAGAACAGAGTGGCGCCTCTGAAAGGTGCATTAAGAGGACAGCTGTGGAGGAGGCATTTTGAGGAAATCTCCAAGCCTGCAATTTGAAGGCCCTTTTAACCACCTCCTGTGTCCCAAAGACCTCAGGCTTTCATTATTACAGATAAAATAATGTTTCCAGGTTTTTCCTTTGGTTGCCTAGAAATTTGACATGCCAACACATAAACCCTTGCTTACTTTTTTATTATTTTTTATCTCTAACCCCTGGAGCTGTACTTAGAGTTAGCTCCAGGCAGTCTGTGTGTAAGGATGGTCAGCAGACCCTGACCATCTTCCAAAAAATAAAATTGCATTCATGTGACATTAAGAATAAATTGGGAGATTGGGATTGACATATATACACTAATATGTATAAAATGGATAACTAATAAGAACCTGCTGTATAAATAAATAAATAAATAAATAAAATTCAAAAATAAAAAAAACTCTTTTTAAAGAATAAAGTCAAAGGGTGAAGACTAAAACAAGAAAGTGATATCCTGAGAAAGGTATTTAATCCTATCAGATATTTGCATCTCATCTCAGTGGGTAAAGATGGCAGGTTTATGTGGGAATAGCTTGCTTAAAGTTTGGGACAATATAGACCTTAGGCTTTGTCATAATAGATAACTAGAAGGGAAAAAATACATGAGTCCATTTTTGTGGTTCTAGTGGATGAAAACCAAGGCTTAGTAATACATCAGTGAGAGATTTATTTTGGTCTAGTGTGCCTGCACTACATCTTGCTTCCTATCAAATGGACAGGCACATTCTCCTCTGATTCCTTAATAGATTCCTGTAGCAAATAGGCAGAGAAACAAGATGTCGGCAACTCTACCAATTTAAAAGGGCAAGAACTTCCGAAGTGTTATTTCCTTACCAGCTTTTCCAGATTATTCTTTGTGTACCTTGCAAGCATCACAGCTAAATATGATATTTACATTATTTAACAGCAAACATGGCATGGGCAGGAACCAATCAAACTTGATGCTGGTTATATACAGCTAGTGTGGATATCCTGGTGCATATTAGCTGAATATCCATTCTGATTAGAGTAATGGTAAACCAAAATAAAGCATCCTCTTCATCATTATCTTTATCACAATCACTAACGTATCTTATGCTTATACATTTTGCAATACTGGCTTAGGATCAATATAGAGGGCTAAGCACATCTCCTGCCTCCTCATCTTCTAACCCTTAAAACATGTCAAAGTTGGAGTTCATTGACCTAAAACAAATAGATTTTCAGATAGTTCTGCAGCAAAAATGGATTTATTCAGGATCAGCAGAGAATTGCAACTCAGGGTCTATATTCATGGCAAGTCATGTGCAAGTTCCCACACAGGAAGGAAAGGAGAACCCTTTTATAGAGAGGAAAAGGAAGTTGGGAGGGCTGTAGTAAACAAAGATCTCATGGATTTTCATTGGCTGAGCCCTTGTCAGGAGAGAAGGGGACTCTTTCTTCTTCCTCTTGGGCTCCACCCTCAGCACAGGGCATGAAAGTTCCCTCTTCTGGTCTCTCAACTCTAATTGAGGTTTCAGTTTATTAATGTTTTACAAGTATAGACTCTAAGAGATGAAACTTTGATAGGACCCAACTAATTAAGGAGACAGCATCCTAAAACAAACACAGGAGAGTACTTCTGTGAAAAATGACAGTAAAAGGAGATAGTGACTCCATTGGTATTTTCAGTCTAGATATTACAGAGAACCCAGGTGTAGGATGTGTTTAACTTTTAAATAACTCAGCAAGTGGCCCCCAACTCCATGTCTCAAGCTGGTTCTAATCAACCAGAGCAGTGAGTGTAAGCACTGAGACCAGTGAGGCAAGCAAATGCTCCCTGTAGAAAAAAAAAAGAGGAAAAGAGAACACATACACCCACACATAAGCTACTTGTGTATACCCATGAGAAGCATGTCCTTTCCTTCTTCCAAGATTGCTGAAGGTAGATCAAACTGCATGCACAGGAGAATCTCAAATAGAAAGATGAGTGCATAACTAATGCAATCAAAAAAATAAAACAATCTCAACATACAGAATATATGCCAGAGGAATCAGAGTTGAAAGCTTTTCCTCTAAGATGGGGAAAAAGACAAGTTTGCCCATTCTCACCAGTACTGGGAGCCTTAGCCACAGCAATCAGGCAAGAAAATGAAATAAAAGGCATCAGAATTGGGAAGGAAAATATAGAATTGTCTGGTGACATGATTTTATATGTAGAAAACCTTAAAGACTCCACAAAAGAAAGTTTTTAATATGTGAGAACAAATAAATGAATTCAGTAAAGTAGCAGGATATAAAATCAACATATGACAATCCGTAGCAATTCTATACACTAAAAACTAGCTATCTGAAAAAGAAATAACCCCATTTGTGATAGCATCAAAAACAATAAAATACTTAGGAACAAATTTAACCAAGTAATTGAGAGCTCTGTACACTGAAAACTATGACACTGATGAAAAATATTCAAGAAGATGCAAATAAATGGAAATATATTCTGTGCTCATGGATCGGAAGAACCCCCCCCCCCCAATAGCCAAAGCAATCTTGAGAAAGAACAAAGCTGGAGGTATCACAATGCCTGATTTCAAAGTATATTGCAAACCTATAGTAATCAAAACAGTATAGTACTGGCATAAAAAGACAGAAAAACAAATGGAACAGAATCCAGAGCCCAGAAATAAATCCACACACATACAGGCAACTAATATTCGACAAGGGAGTAAAGAATACTTAGTAGGGAAAATATAGTCTCTTCAACAAATGGCGATAGGAAAACTGAATGTTCACAGGTAAAAGAATGAAACTGGGACTTCCTGGTGGCACAGTGGATAAGAATCCACCTGCCAATGTAGGGGACATGGGTTCGAGCCCTGGTCCAGGAAGATCCCACATGCCACGGAACAACTAAGCCCGTGCGCCACAACTGCTGAGCCTGTGCCCTGGAGCCCGTAAGCCACAACTACTGAGCCCATGTGCTGCAACTACTGAAGCCCGTGCACCTAGAGCCCATACTCCACAACAAGAGAAGCCACCGCAGTGAGAAGCCCTCACACCGCAGCAAAGAGTAGCCCCTGCTTGCCGCAACTAGGGAAACCCCGCACGCAGCAACGAAGACCCAACGCAGCCAAAAATAAATAAAATTAAATCTTAAAAAAAAAAAGAATGAAACTGGACCCTTTTTTGCACCAGTTACAAAATTAACTCAAAATGGATTAAAAACTTAGAGAAAGTTAAATACTGTGTTTTCACTTATATGTGAAATCTAAAAAATAAAATGAATGAGTAAATATAACAAAACAGAAGTAAAGGCATAGATACACTACAAACTGGTGGTTACCAGAGGAGAGGGGTTGGGGGAGGGGCAAGATAGGTGAAGGGGATTAAGAGATACAAACTACTAGTTATAAATTAAATAAGTTACAAAATGTAAAGTACAACACAAGGAATATAGTTAACATGTTATAATAACTTAATATGGACTATAATCTATAGAAATATCAAATCACTATGTTGTACACCTGAAACTAATTATAATATTATTAGTCAACTGTACTTCAATTTAAAAAAAAAAGACTTAAATGTAAGGCTGGAAACTGTAAAATTCCTAGAATAAAAAGGAGAAAAATCTCCTTGACATTGGTCTCGCTGATGATTTTTTTGGATATGGCACCAAAAGCACAAGCAGCAAAAGAAAAAAATAGACATGAGGTTAAAGCATGGTTACTGTTTTCCAGCTACATGCTTTGGAGAATTGGAGAAGAAAAGGAGTGCTTTAGAACTTTGTGACCATTTTTAAGTATAGGGAGAAGTTGAGAATAACTTTGAAGTACCTCAATTTCTTTCTCTCTTTTTAAAAAATGATTTTTAGAGCTAAAGAGGCCAGACTTTAACAACCAAAATAAAATTTTTATCCAGCAATTTCTAGGAATTTTATATATCCAACAAGATGCCATTTTTATAGTGCTTTAAATCTAAAGAGAGATTATGGAAGATAATTATCTCTGGAGAGGATGAGTATTGAGGTAGGACTGGGATATGTATTTGCTCTTTGCCATTTTATTGACAACCATACCAGCAGAATTAACTTAATTAGAAATACACTCTGATCTCCAGAGTGAAGCATCTATTAATGCAGATCCTTAGGACCTATGTCCTTGCTCTCTTCCTTGGGTTCCTTTTCTGGCTCTCATTGGCTTTCATGGATGTCTGAACTTCTTAAAGTCCTGATCTCAGAGACATTATTTTCTCACATCAGATGCCTGGAACTACAGTCATTGGAAACCATAAGGATGGGTTTCCTGGGACCAACCTCCAATTTGGTGGAGTCCTATTGAAATGCCAATCAAAGTTCCAGGCAGCAGGGGAAGAAGGCTTCCCTGGGGCATTTATATTCTGAAATGTAAATTATGGTTTGCCTTGACTTCCACTGCAATTTTTAAGATGTCCTCCTCCTTTTGTTCAGAAAACGTTCTCAGTGCAGCTGGGTACTAGTTCCAATTAACAGACAAATCTGCATGTAAGGAAAGTAAGACTATTAAATTCATGGAGTTAAGCTTAGAGGTTTTTTCTCGTAGACCATGTCAGCTTTGCAGTATCTTGAAAGAGTCAGGGTTTGGGTGGAACATGATAGATTCAGAATGAAATAAAATTTACTAGGAATTATGCTTATCAGAGTTCAGGAATCACAAACAAGTAACTCTTGCCAGCTTATTCAAGTTTGTCTGCCATCATAATTAAACAGTGTTTTATAAGTACAAATAGAAAAGAATCTATTTTGTAATCCAAATTGTCAATTTTAAATATTTATTTTCTCTAAGAAATGTTAGAAATAATGAGGAATAGTCGCTTTTGAGGAAAATCAAAGTTATCTGTACTCACTCATACAGGGAAACACTGACTTCCCTGTCCACATGGCTTTTGTGCCTTTTCCTAACTGTGGTGGATTGAACTTCCACAATTTATCCCTCTTCCTGGATGTACCTTTGAGTCCTTTTGCAGTCTTTTGACTAAAGGTAGAACGTGTTTCATTACTGCTTGATTTCAGTTGATGGGATATTTGCAGACCTGATTCAAGCAAAGGCTTGAAATGAATGCTCTCCTTGAAAATGTTCAACAACCAACTCTCAATTTATTAAATGCCGTGGGTGGAGAATCAGTTGTTAACAACATGAGGAAAAACGTTCTGATTTGTTGCATTTGCTAATTTCCATGGTATCAATACTCCCACTACTGCCACTTTCAAGCTACCTGGGAGACACTGGTGAGTGCAATGCTGGGAAGAGGCATACAGACATAACCATTTGTAGTATTTCTACCATACAGATAGAATAGACCTAAATAACCTTAAGATTCTAGATACCAAGAGAATGTAGAAACATAATGAGAAAGTGATACATTTTAAATATTTATCTTTGTTTATCTTTGTTACAATGTAACGTATTTAATTGTGACTTATTATCATTTAAATTTTAATAATGGCTGTTTTTAACAACCAACTCACAAAAGGCTAAAAATACAACAGTCAACCTCTGTAAATAAGTACAACCAGCTGTAGCTCACCCCTGCTTGAACTTTTCAGGTTGGTCAGCTCTCCTGCACTCTTGCCATCACTGAGAAGAAGGTGCCTTGACTAGCCCCCTGTTCAAGGAGGATAAACACACAGGGAACAGTATCTCCTAGCTCACTCGCTGACCTGCAACTTGAAGCAGAGCCGCCTTGCTAAGCCCTGCCAAGGGGAGCAGATCCTCAGGTGCTGCAGGTCCACTGAAATGAAGGATTGCTACTTCAAGCTACCGAGTTTTGGAGGTAATTTGTTACATAGTATGATTGGAGTGATATATGACTAATATAGCAACTGCTTTCTGAGAAGAAAGAATCATATCATAACAAAATATCGTGTTGCTTTTATAAGAGCCAGTAAGATATTTATCATTCTCTGAACTTAGCACTATAATTTATTTTTATATTTTCTGTGGAATTTAGTCTAAAAAGATATAAAGGTATATCCTGGATCATCCATCTGGCCAGTTTATTACCAGGGGTGACCTCATAACTCCAGTGACTACATTTGATTGGTATCTGTGATTATCTTGATGCCAAGTGAATATCCATAGTGACGATATTTATCTATTAATGTGCAGGCAGACAAACCTGACTGACACTAGTAGGGCATGTTTTAATGTCAACTTGATCAGATTCACCCCAGATCTGCAACTGTATTAAATTATCAGCAGCATATTCTTATTTATGCAGTGGTAGTTCACCATAGAAGGATAGTTCCACAAGATCAGACTTTCCTGTTTAACTTCTTTAGTAAAGTGAGACATTGTTTTGACATCATAAAAATGGCAGTGTAACCAGCCACTAGAAGTAATTTTATTGCAGTTGTCTAATGAAAAAAAGAATAGAAAGGAATTTACTGTGCAATGATCTATATGCAACAGATGGAGGTCGTTGCATGCAGTGTAGCCATAGCATGTGGAACAAATGATGGTTTCCCAATGGTTTAAAGAAAGAAAGAAAGAGTACTTAATCCATCAGATAGGACCTTACAAGCATGCTAGCCTCAAAATCACATATGCATTAATGAGCAATTTCCTATTCCCATCACAACCAAAATGTTGTGTGCCAGAAAAATACCACTTCTTCCAGCTTGCACAGCTCCCACCCTGGTCTAAGTCATCAGCAACTCCCACTTGCCCCCTCCCTGGGCACTGCTATGTCTGCCCTTGTTTCCTGTACTGATCTTGCTAAAATAGAACTCAAATCAGGCCACTCCTCTGCTCAGAGCCTGATGGAGCCTTCCTATCTCACTGAAAGTAAAGGCACCATTCCCTGAAAGGGCTTCCAAGCCTCTCCAGGATTTGTCTCCCCTCCCCTCCCACCCTCTCCTCCAAGCCCATTTCTTACTACTCTCCCTGCCCTGAGAGTACAGGTCACACCCCAGACAATCAGGCTTCATGCTGTTGGGGTATAAGCTTTTGTTCTTGTCATTCCATCTGCTGTGAGTTCACTTCCGATATCATTATTACCATTGACTTCCTTATATCCTCCAGGCTTTAATAAAATCAGTGGCACAATGAGACCTTCTCTGATCGTCCTACTTAAAATTAAACACCACCCCCATGAACTTTCAACCCCCTTTCCCTCATTATTTGTGTCAATACAAATATAATAAAACTGTATGTTATATTATACTAATTTATTTTATTTATGGTCTCTCCTCCCACAAGAATATAAGCTCCCTATGGGCAGGAATTATTTTCAGCATCTAGGACAGTGTCTGCACATAATAGAAACCGATTGCTAAAAAGCAGTTGTGGATTAAATAAATCCTTGATTATAAAGTTGTGAGGGTTAGATGAGATCATCTATATACAAGTTTTGTGCTTTTCTTGTCATATAGAAACCTCCCAACACATATTAGTGACAATCATAGTTTTCTTATTCTTATTGAAAGTCAAATGTAGGTGATAATGTGTAGAAGAGGAAAGAGTGGCTTGAAACTTAAGAGACAGGCACATTTTAAAGTGTTCTAAATAAATCTCTAACCGACCTGATGATTTTTCAAAACTATTTAAGCTTTAGACTTAACATTATAAAATAGCAAATTTCAAATTCACTCAGATCTCTCTCCATTTAAATTCTCAAGGGAAAGTAAATACAGTGACAGATGAAACAAAATGTGATGAAAGGCTTACATTCTTGGGTATTTCTCCTTATGTTCGAACTCAATAAAGAGCTGACTTCTCTCTGGAGCCCTTGCCAACAAATAAACACACTTTTTCCTTTGCCGGCTTTCCTTTCAACCAGGCTCACTAACTCTGCAGTGTTTCAAGGCCCTTTGGTTTTCTTCTTCTGTCCCTCAATGAACTCACTACTCACATGTTTTCAGCTATTGCCTGTGCTCAGATTATATCCAATTTTCTTTCAACAGTTGTATGTTCCTTGCTGTCTCTAAAATATCTTTATATCTAAATGTCATAACTCTACTAGGAATATGAAACTGTCTCACCAAGATGTCAGTTGCCTAAGTGGTTCTACTGTCTTCATTCTTCTTTACTTTTGTTGACCTGAAATGCTTCATTAAAGATATTAACTCCTTTTTTCCCTTATAATAATTCATAGATCTTTTCTTTCCCTTTCTACCCACAGCTGTATTTGCAATAGAATATATTAAAATACATTTCCATTGTATTCTGTTTATTACTATTATAAAATATGTCTGCTATATAAAGCATATTGAGACTAAATACCTAATATGCACACCGTTGAGGGTGAGAAACAAAACAGTAGAAAAAAGTTGAAGACCCTTGTGTACAGTCCTGCAAGCGTATTCTTTCTTTTTCTATAAATAACAACTGATCTCCTGAATTTATTCTTTTTCTTTCTCATACATGACTTTTTAACATTAAAGTGTAAACATTTGTTCATATTTGTTTCCTTAAAAATAACTGATTTTTTTACATTTTATGTAAATGTTGTTGTGCTGTTTTTGCTCTCAGAATTATTCTTTGGCAATTCTTCCATTGTGATGTATATATAGTTCCAATTCGTTTTTTTTTTTCACTGCTCTATAATATTCTGTCATATAAGTATACCACAATTTATTTTTACAGTCTGCAATAGATTCTTGTCTGTTCTCCTGGTTCCTATAATCTTTAATGTCTGATCTACCTGACAGCTGCTTAATGATCTTTCTTAATTGCCTTCTTAGTCAGTCTCCTGCCTGGTGCAAGAGCTTAAGTGGCACCATATTGCCTGTAATAACACTAATTCTCCTATGGCTAATATTTAAGATACTTCACCACTTGGTTATTTCAATACAACCATTCTTCCAAATATTTTCTCTATACCTTGGTAAAATCTATTTTATTTCCATTTTTCCAAATAACATCTTCCAAATACCTCACAGAAAACTAGCCACTGGAATAATTTTTTTCTCTTTCTCTCTTTTATCTGTTTCTTTTATTTTAAAACTTGCCTCAAAAATATGGCTTTTCATGACTTTTACCTGATTTGAACCAGTTCCTCTACTTTAATCCCTAACTCCTTTTCTTTCCCACCCCTGCCGACATACTTTTTACACTAGTGGTCAATCATATTTACCACGTAAATATTCTTTTTCATGAATATGCAGGAAAGTACCCATTCTATTCAATAGGCATCCAGTGGGCATTTGCTGGGAATGGGTGGAATACAAACGTAGATACAGAATAAAACATAGTCCCTGTCCTTGGAGACTCAGACTAATTATATGTCCATAAAGAGGTGATGACAATTCAGCATGTGAATATCGTTCAGATTTTATGTAAAATGTTATGGAAGTTTAGACAACGGCTCCTTTCCCACCTTTGGGAGAAAGGGAAAAACAGGTTTTGGGGGAGCTAATAACATACCTGAAATGAGTTGTAAATGATGAATAGCCAGTTAAGAAGATGAAATGGGAAGCAAATGGAAGTCATACTAAGCAGAGGAAGAAATACGAATAAAATCTCATGAACTATAAACCACATTACATATATACAATATGTAGTGGGAATGGCAAGTTTTGAAATTTGAAAGTAAGTTAGTGATCAAATAATACTTCCCTCCTAGGAGTGTTATGAGAATCAATGAGTTAATATATCTAGTGCTTAGAACAGTGCCTGACACCCAATAAATACTCTATAATTGTTAGTCAAATAGTAGAAGGCTTTGAATGCCACATGACAGAACTTGGATCGTGGAGGGTGTTCAAAGGGTTTTAAATAAGAAAATGGCATGGCTCAATGTTATGTGGCAGCCTGGATGGGAGGGGAGTTTGGGGGAAAATGGATACATATATATGTATGGCTGGGTCCCTTTGCTGTGTACCTGAAACTGTCACAACATTGTTAATCGGCTATGCTCCAATTTAAAAAGGTTTTTAAAAAAAGAAAATGGGGGCTTCCCTGGTGGCGCAGTGGTCGAGAGTCCACCTGCCGATGCAGGGGACACGGGTTCGTGCCCCGGTCCGGGAAAATCCCACATGCCGCGGAGCGGCTGGGCCCGTGAGCCATGGCCGCTGAGCCTGCGCGTCCGGAGCCTGTGCTCCGTAATGGGAAAGGCCGCAACAGTGAGAGGCCCGTGTACCGCAAAAAAAAAGAAAAAAGAAAATGGCATGGTAAGTTTTGCTTTTTAGATAGAATACTCTGAAGGCATTGTGAAGGGCTAAGACAGGAGGCAAGAAAATTAATGAAGAGGATGTTGCAGTTTCTGTTAAGAGATGGCAAGGCAAGAGCAGAAGTAGTAGCAATGCAGATGAGGAGGAGATGGATTCAACAGTCTTTTAAGCTATTGAATATGGTAATTGAGGAAGAAAAAGGAAAACCCATGCTGATAGATTATATGGCTGGAGAGAAGGTGTCATCAACTGAAATGAAGAGATTTTCTTTAAGAAAGTGAAAGCATTTCCTGTGCATTCCTCACTAAACCATGTAATACATGGTTCCCAATACTTTGTATTCTCAGCAAACATGGCTGATTATGAGACTCTGAAGCAGTGTTCTCTAACAAGGCATATTATGACATATGACATTAATGGATCATGTGCATTAAAAGCAGTTACAGTGGTGTTCGCCAGTAGAATGACCATGGTTTTTGGTGCTTAAAGAGAAGCAAGCATTAATTTTCAAAAACAAAAACATGCTTCTGACAGTGATTCCTGGATTGAGACTGAAAGCCATTTGTTTTCTGATTGAAAAAATTTTGTCCCCAGAGTACTATACTAATTGTGGCTGTCAGATTCGAGTTCTTTAATTGTTCTATGAGATGAATACATGCTTTATAATGGCAATTTCATAATTAGTCTTAAATACAATAGGGAATGTTTCATGGCAGCTTCCTAACATGAAGACCAAGGCCTAATTAAGCATTTTAATTCGATAGCCATTAATTCAGCTTTCTTTACCTTCTTGTATGTTTACTATGTGCAAGGAAGTGTTTTAGGAAGTGGAGAAACATGCATAAAAAGCAAAAATTCTGTCTTGTATTAGGTCACAGTTAAACCAGAACAAATAGATGATTAAAATAGTGAAAACCCTAATTGTGGCAGAAGTATGCCTAAGACGTGAGCATAGTCTGCTAAAGGTGTGAGATCCAGGAAAGGACGGAGAAGCCCTGTATCTTAAATGGAAGTGAAAAAAGATCTGAGATACATTTCTAAGAGAATCTTTTTGGCTGCATTGTGGCGAATGGATTGAACAAAGCCAACATGAGAGGCAGAGAGATACGACATGTTGCTGTTTGATTGCCCAGGTGAGAAAGACTCAGTACCTTAACTAAGGCAGTGATATGGAATATGGGGAAAAAGAGATGGTGGCCAAAGGTGTTTTGGAGAAGGGCAGAGAATATGGAAGTGGTGACCTATTTGAACAAGTGGTGATCTAGCAATGTGATTGCCATCCAGTGCCAATTGGATAGACAATTACATGTCAGCAGAGATGATAAGGCATGCTGGTTAAGAGCAAACTCTGCCTGAATGTGAATCCTGGAGTTGCCACTTATTTAGCTGGGGCGTCCATGATCTGGTTAGCTTATACATACAAGCCCATCATTTTTCATGACACACTAGTTATCAGAGGCCTTTATCTCTAGAGCAAATAAAACCAGCCAAGTTGCATCAGTTACCATGCCTGGAATGTTATCTCTCTAGAACCTACCTCACTGAGTCATTGTGAGGAGTTAGTGGGTTAAAATAGGAAAGTGCTTAAAATAGTATCTGACACAGAGGAAGCACAGTTCGAGTGTTGGTGGTCATTATCTTATTCCAGCATTCAGGTACATGGTTCTGGTAGCATCCTGATGCAGATCTAGGAACTTTCAGATGATGTTCATCTTGTAGATCCTACATGTGGATGATGCTTTCCGGCCAGAAGGATCGAGTGGCCGCTAGGGAGAAGCTGGCACTTTGCATGGCTTTAAACACCCCAGCCTTGCTCCCACCCATCAGAACTTCTTCCTCCCTTTTAATTAAGGCCTTGCTCAGCATCGTTCAGAAAAGTCCCTCATGCTTAATCAGTGACTCATAGTCCAACCATTTGAACAGTACAAATGTTTCCTCTGCAGGAAGGAGCAGATGCTCTGGTGGAAAACAAGTAGGGGGGAAATAAAGCAGGGAGCCTCAAAAATACAGTGGAAGTTGGGACTAAAGAAATCACAGATTTTCATAGACATGTTAGCTTATGCAAGCACCTTATTTTTTCAGGACACAACCATCATCAGAGACCTTTGTCTCCAAAGAAAATAAAACCAGCCAGAGTCGCATCAGTCGCCATCCCTGGGGTATTGTGGGAAGCTATACAGGGCAGAAGGCCTCTCTCCAGGTAGCAATAAAAGAGTTATCATTTCACTCTGGTATTCCTCCGGGACCCAGAAAGAAAAAAATAATCTAAGTCTGGCACCTAGGTACTTTCCTGAGTGGGTTGTCATGGCAACAGGATATAGCAACTATTTTCAGGATTCTAGGACCTTGGCAATTCTCATGCATTTCTCTGCCTCAGCTTCTATGTATGCAGAGACATATGGATACCAGAATCAGTGCCAGAATTGAGAAGAGGATTTGAAATTCATGCCAGGATTCCTCTGGGTTACACGGGACCTCAGCCGACCTCACAGAGTTTAGCTTGCTTGGCACCACCGCTGATAGCATGACCCATCTGGTTCCACTGCCTGCTGGGGCTCCATTGCTCCAGCTGTAAAGTAAAGGGATTGGATTCAGCGAGCTCAAAAGTTAATGTCAGCTCCAGAATGTTTTGAATCTCAGTAATTTATAGAATTTGCTTTTGGAGTTCTCCATGGTTGAGCTTGAATATGCTATTGTAAGAAAAAAAAATCCCCTTCATTAGTATTATTGATGTAATTATCTACTCTTGATCAAGAACTTCATTGTTGTTCAGAGAATGCAGTTAGCTCATTGTGTATAATGTACATATTTAAGAAGGCAAGATATATATGTGTTGTGTGTGTATGTGTGTGTGCTCACAGAAGCTCGTGTGCAAGGGTATGAGTGTCGCTAGCTCTCTTATAAAAAGAATTTAAGATTTAAAAAGGCAGAGAGTAGAGAGACGTTCCAATATTCATCTATTTTTATTTTTTCATTAATGATTTCATTTATTTGATTTATGACTATATGACATGCAATACTGTATTAACTGTATGTGAGTGTGTATTTGTGTGTGTGTGTGTGTGTGTGTGTGTGTGTGTAAGACTGTGTATATGCCATGCAAGGCTGCAGCTCTCACTCAAACTCTATTTTCCTCAAATTCAGAAACGGCTATAATATCTATGAGCTCAGTAATGCACACCATTTTACCCTTTGCACTTTCGGCAGTGTTTGACAAATGGTAGATAATTAATAAATATTTGGGGGGATGAACAAATGAATATATGAATGAAATAGAGTAGGCCTATTTGAGTTCCTTTACATCTGCTAAAAAGTGGCTCTTGAGAAGGAATACTCCAAGTGATCCAGTTATCTGTTGCGGTCTAACAATCCTAAAACACAGTGACAAAAAAAAACATTAAAATTTTTATGCTCATGGATTCTGTAGGTCAGAAATTCACGAAGATACAGTGAAGGTGGCTCTTTTCTTCCCCACAATGTCTGGAGCCTCAACTGGGATGACTCTGACAACTGGGGGTGACCCTGACGGTGGGGGATGACTCTACTGCTGGGGATGACCCTAACAGCTGGAGATGACTCTAAAGGCTAGGGGCTGAAAGATCTGGGGCTGAGGGATCCACTTCCTGATGGGTTCTTCACTCATCAGTTTGGTGCAATGAGGGGATTACTGGAAGGCTTGGCTTACCTGAGACTCCTGGCCAGAGCTCCTACATGGGGCTTGAGTTTCTCTCAGCGTGGGAACTGGCTTTGGAGAGGGAAGATCTGGAGCATCATCAAAACAGAAGCTTCTGGACTTCTTTTGACTTAGTCTTGGAAGAAACAGTGTCACTTCTGCCACATTTTATTGGTTGTGAGTCACTAAGACCAGCTCGGATTCAAGAGTAAGTGACAGCGCACAGTAGTGACCAGAGGTGGCAGAGAAGGTGGCAGAGTATGAAGGGCTCTGTTAAAAAATATGATGCCAGTCTCATTTTTGTTTCTTGGTACTTGGTCTCCATTCTCTCTGAAAGCTTTTAGAATATTCCTTGTGTTTTCTTTGTTCTGGGTTCCACTTCATTATGTGCATTTCTCCTTGTTAGTCCTGGTTAGCATTCCAGAGTCACTTCAATCTTACATTTTTTTAAAAAAAATCTTTCTTAAGTTATGATAAATTTATTTTGATCAGATATTTCCTACCTTCCAGTTTTTGGGCTCCTGGAACATTATTTAGTTTTTAACACTTCTACTTTGATTCTCCCTGGCTTTCCTTTTATCATGAACTGCTATCTTCTAAAAAAATTCTTTCATCTTGTCTTTCACCTTAGTAACCCAAGTTTCATCTGTGTCCTTCTGGTATTTATACCATCTATTGACTATTCTATTTTATCTGCTGAGTATTTGATACCAAAATATTTCTACTTGTTTCTAATTTAAGACTTTTCTTCCCAACTTCATGTTGCCAATATTTTCCCCTTTGGGAGTATATTTATTGTACTTATTTTAGATAGTCATCTATTTGATTTTCTTTTTTTGCACAGTGTCTGTAACTTTCAGGTGTCTAGTTATTTTGGCCTGGGATACTAGCTCCATGATAATGTAGAATGCGATAGGTCTAAGTTCTGGCCTTGGTGTGCATCCCAGCTGAGGACAAGGGTTGAACCCGAGACACAACGGAATTACTTGGATATTCCTCCATACTGTCAACACTCACAGGCAACAATGCCAGTCAGGAAATCACGTTGAAGTTTTTAGGGAAAAAATATATTGTGAAGAGATATTTATCCACAGCTGTAATCCTTCAGCCATGGGAATTGGAGGGAAAGGGCTAAAGTAATGAATCCTGAAGAGTTGTTTCTATCAGCCCTCCACCCCAACAGTTACTTTGTGCTGCTTTCATACCAACCACTCAGCACCAGCAACCTGGCCAATGCAGTTTATGTGGGAAAAGGTCAGGAAACAACTCCTTAAATGCCTGGCTTCTCCACCGCCTCAAGTCCACAGCCCACTCCACCACACACATGTGTGCATACACACACACACACACACACACACACACCAGAGAGTGAGGATGGCTCCACATTTCCCCCAAAGACTCTCATCCTTTTATTTCCCTAATTTCTCTAGGGTTGATGTAAGGGGAGGAGGCCAGCAGCATATGTTAATTTTCCATCTCATCAAAACTGGAAAGCTCCTCCAGTATTTTTTCTAATTAAATATATTTCTACAGAAGAAAGGGATAACTAAATATCATTTCTCCTAAATGCTACAATCATGAGCATCTCTAATGATTGACATTTCGCTTCAGATATGATATGATTTTAATTATCATCATCCTCATCATTGTTTTTGTAGTTATTATTATAAACATTCTAATTTATTCATTATTTCCTATGTCCCATATTCTGTAATAATCACTGTACGTATATAATCATTTGAAATCTAGGACCTCTGGATAGTTTCTTCAATAAGGTCATGTGTAAAACTTCAGAACTCAACAGTCTAAAATAAAACAAAATGAAATGAGAAACCCAATTTTTCTTTTTCTTTTTTTTTTTTTTTTTTTGGCCACACCACATGGCATGCAGGATCTTAGTTCCCCAACCAGGGATTGAACCCATGCCCCCTGCAGTGGAAGCACAGAACCTTAACCATTGGACTGCCAGGGAAGTCCCAGAACCCAATTCTTTATTCCAGTCTCTCAAAGGGCACAAATGGAAACTTCTGGTACCTCCATTTCTCACTTCCTCAGCTCTTGACCTCCCCACATTCTCGAGACTCTCCTTCTACAATCTCTTTCCACCTCTACTTTTTTTACTTATTGACTTAACTTCTTTCCTAAGTTCTTCCCATCTTACTCCTGAGTCTTAGGTCCAGTTCTTTTTGGCTTCTGCTGCATCGCAAAAGGTTTCTTTGGCAGAGATGAACTCTGTAGAAGGGGGTCTAAAACCAGAAAGTTGGATTAGCAACTGAAACATTCTCTTTGGCAAATTTAAGGAGGAGGCCATCTCTGAGTAAGTTCTCATTAATATGTTTTCATCATATATGTGTGATCTCATTTAGCTCTCTCAACACTGTGGGTTTGATATCATAACTATATTTTTCATTTAAGAACAGCAGATCTCAGAGAGATCAAATTGCTTGCCCAAGTTTGTAGCAGACTGTCTTGGAAGTGAAGAAATGCGGATTTAGAGACACATTATCTGATGTCGATGCCTATGCTTTGACTACTCTACAGTATTGCTGTACCTCCTCGCACGGTACATTCCCAAAAAGCACATCAAGGTCCAGACTCTCATATAAACTCTGCTCTTCATTTGAACACTTCTATCAGGGGAGATATTGTATTTAAAAAACCTATCTGAGCACTGTGATTTTGCTTCTGCTTGCTCAAGTATACCTCCATTCCCGGAGAGCTGCTCACCTGAGGTCACCAAAGCAATTTCAGTCGACATAATTTAATAGACCTGTTACCAGTATAACAGCTATTAACATCCCATTAGTAATTATTCGGGCAAGGCTAGACAATCTCTTGTACTAAGGCTTTTATCGTGGAATTTTAAGTTATTAGATTAATAAATAATAAACTACCTACCAGCAATATTCACTATAAAAGACCGCACTTCAAATGTGCTGGCATATGTTATCAATTATAATTAAGTTATCCAACTGAAGACCTGAAGCAGCATTTCTTGGAATCCTGCCATGCCCTTGAACTTAAAACAAGCTCAGGGAACACAGTGCTCTTCTTCTGACGCCAGGATTCAATGTCCAGTTGCCATGAGGTCGAGAATGAAGTCTGTCTACTCATTCTAGAAATAGCCATGCAGAATGTCAAGTCTCCCTACCTGTAGACGTCTTATATTTGGTAAACTGAGGAACCAAAAGAAAAAAAATAGGGCTTCTAAGATAAGATGCTTTGTTTGTACCTGTGGGTCATATCTCTGATAGCAGAGGAGAAGCAAAAATTTGGACAATTATCTAAAGAATAATTTACCTGCCTTCCTAAGCAATTCCAGACAGTGTACACCAGAAATAAACCAGCCACATTTTCATTTCTGACATGAAGTACAAGAATTGAGAACACTCAAGTGTTCAAAATCTGCAAATCTATGAAAACTTGAAGTCCAAAGGGCAGGCTCTTTTTATTGCTCTCTGCAATATTCCAGATCAAAATAGGTGACTTCCTGGTACCCAGTAAATAGGTAATGAATGAATTAAAGACTAAATGAACCTTATATTTTGGTAGTGTTTTTGTAGTTAAAGTAAATGTAGTTCACTTACATTATGCCCTAATAAAAGTGGCAGGAATTAGTGCTATTATCGCCTTACAAATAACCAGGGCGCACACAAAGTAGCGTGGAGGAAAAAACGGGTTTTGGAGCAAAGCAGATCTGTCATAAATTTTACCTTTATCCCTATATTAGCTTTTAGTTTGGACTTGACTCTCCAAGCTCAGTTCCCCCAGCAATCAAATAGTAATAAAATATCAAATTATGGAATCAAAAAACAATAACAGGTATCCAATAAATCTTTCTTCCTCTCTGCCCCAAACCCTCTCTTTGCTTATAGAAATCTTTAATGTTGATCTTGCTTTAAGACAATTAGAAAGATATTCAGTTACTATTTTTACTGTTAGATACAGATTGAGTTTTGCTAATCTTGAGAAATATAAGATAGTCTTATGGAAATTGTCCATTCATTTTCCTTGCTGACCTAATCTTTCCCTATCACTCACATATTCCTGCTCACGTATTAGAGTCCAAGGCAAAAGGAAAATTCAGTAATGCTGATCTTGTCTTAAAATTTTGATATTTGGTTCATCATAAATTTTTTACATGAATTGTTATTTTTTAAAATATTACATTAAAATTATTGATTATTATTTTTGATACACTCTTAAATTTTATACCCAGGTGACTGCCTCACTTGCCTGACCCAGTCCAGCCCTGCCATCCCACCTTCTCCTGTTACATGTCCAGTCTCACTTTTCACCTAGTATAAAGCCAGTCTAAATCTGGCTTAAGCTAGCAGATACCAGAATTATTCAAAGAATAGGCGAGGCCTCTCCTATTGGCTCTTACAAGCCAGGTAGTAAAAGAACCTCCTACTTTTCTATGACATTGAAAATCTCAAGGCAGCACACAAGGGCTGCTAAGCCCAGAGTCTAAATTGGGAAGCTTTTGTTTGGGTTGATTGTTTGCAGGGTGTTTTGGGTTTTTTTTTTTTTTTTGGCGGGTGGGGGCTGTTTGTTTGATTCTTGTTTTTATTTATTTTTGCAACAAGTTCTGAGTGATCTCAATTAGCGGTTGAGGATTCCCTTCCCTCAAAGCTGACATATATTGTTGTGCCAATCACTTCCCCAAAGATGGGGCTTATAAGACAACAGATCCAACAAGCCCCGTCTCTCTTTATCTTTTATCTCAGGGCAGCAAGGTTTGAGCTTCTCAGGGTTGTCCAGAGCCCTAGACATCCCCTCCTCCATTTTCCCAAGAGTATCAACTCAAAATGCAAGACAAGTAGAGAGGAACCCAGGTGACACTGCATGAGCTGAGCTCTTGTGCTTCTTGCCCAGTAACATCCCAGCTAGAGTCAGAGCATGATACATTTGTAGCTAGGTTCACAGAGGATCACTACATTGGCTACCTTGCTGATAAAAAAATATAAATGCTGGGCTTAATACTGATAATAGACCTCATTTTGGTAGAAGCTTGAGAATGAGAAACCAAAATTGACTCAGTACAGGAGAAAAACTGAACATTGTGACCAGCAAGAATAATTTGGTGTAACATTCCCTAAAATTTAGTCTACCCAGGAAATTAACGATAATTAACATTTATTACCTACTAGTGAGGAGCCTGGCATTGCTCTTAGTTCTTTTGTTATATTTAACTCTTGCAATAACCTTAGAAGATAGTCGCTATTTTTAGATTTGCTGAAGTTCACTCTGTTATAAGGTCATAAGCTTTGGTAGACTCCAGAATCTGCGTTCTAGTCACTGCAATATATACTCCTTAAGACATTAAGGAAAATGTGCTTTAGGAAAATTCCAAGTATTGTTAACACAGAATCTTGGTTAATGGGTGCTGTTATGGGCTGAATGTTTGTGTCCCCCCACACAACTCATATGTTGCAGCCCTTAACGCCAATGTGGTGGTTTTGGAGGTGGGGACTTTGGGAGGAAATTAAGTTTAGATAAGGTCATGGAGGTGGGGCCCCTATGATGGGATTAGTGCCCTTATAAGAAGAGGCACTGGAGCCACTTTCTCTCCACCATATGAGGACACACCTAGAAGGCAGTTCTCTGCAAGCCAGGAAGAGGACACTCCCCAGGAACTGAATCTGCCACCACCTTGACCCTGGATTTCCCAGCCTCTAGAACTATGAGAAATCAGTAACTGTTGTTCAAGCCCCCTAGTCTGTGGTATTTCCTTATAGCAGCCTGGGCTGACCAAGACAGGTACTATGTGTGGGATATGTGTTTCAGTATGTGTTTGGGGAGCTGTCTGAGTACAGTGGAGAGTTCCAAGGTCAAAGATTTTGGAGGACAATATCAAGCAAGGTTAAACAGATTTTTTAATTGCAAACCTTATCAGAGCCTTTAATAGGCTTAGGTGAACCATTATTGTCTAACAGAGGAATTTTGAGGGCAGGGTTTTCCAAAGGTATTTGACTTGCAATATCCTTCTGTGATGGAACACACCTTCTAGGTTATGTTTCCTTTTGCTCTGCCATCTTAGGTTTAACTGTCACTGACTGGATGGCAGCCAGAATTTCACTGCCAGTGACAGTGGTGCACAAGTGCCATGTAGAATTCAGCCTGATCCCAAGCTGTCACACCAGCATCGGTTTGAGTGAGGGATGTTTGACCAAGTGCAGCACACATACCAGCCTCAGCCCTGAGAGAGAGGCACAAGGCCGAGCTGGGGAGGCGGCCAGCTGAAGGAGCAAGTGATGGCTCAGAGAAGCTCACAGACTCCCTGGGGTTTCTTAATGGGCACTCACTTCCCCCAGGAAAGGAAAAGGAGAGATTTAACAGAGCTCGCTGTGTTGGTGGCTGTGTTAAGTCCCAGGTCCGGTGAAGTAACTGGCACAGTAATATCATATGTCAGGGTTGCAGACATTTGGCAGAGGTGGTATCGTTGTATTTACCAGCGTACAGGCTCTGAGTGAAAATCCAAATGTGTGAGCGTGGGAGTGTGTGTGCAGATCACTACGGATGCATGCATATGCTGTTTTTTAGATCTACTTCCCACAAAGCAGGAGCAGAGCTTAAAAGGTGAGATTTGACATGATATTCGGTGCACACTGATACAGTTTAATTTTTACAGCCACACTTGTTAAGCAAAGTCCCTCCCCCCCCCACATACACACTCTCTCACACATATGTGGAAGAAATCAAAATGCCCGTGGCACCCATGGGAAAGCAGTGCTATAACTCTGCTTCCAAAGCAATTGTCACATCTCTGGTAATATCTCAAACCAGAGCCTTGCCTTTTATGTGACAAGGACTCTTAAAAGCCTGATAGTTTGTTCTAGGGGAAAATAAAAAATAGAAAATGGGAAGATGGAGTTTATTTGAAGTTAAAGTTGAGAGAAAAGGAAAGGTAGAAGATTCATATGAATATGTGACATTTTATCCTTATGCATTTTTATCTTCCATTTGTCAGGCAGCATGGTGCCCTGAGTAGGGCTGGTCTCAAAGCAGGGCTCGGAGTACTTGAATTGTGTTGAATTAAATTGAGTTGAATCTAATGGAATCAAGTAGAGTCAAACAGATTCTGAGTGTTCACCTCTGTCCAAGGAAAGTTTATTTAGGATTGATCTTGGATATAAAAGGGATGCACCCGAAGCAAGGGGGAAATGAGATTTATGTCCCAGGCAAGAGTTGGGTTAGATCAGAAGCAAAGTTTCACATAGGACACAGATCTGAATGAGAAAATAACTTGGAATTTTGAGTGTGGAGAAAATTCTAGAATCCCTGAGCTCAGGGCAAACCTTGTAGGTGATGGGGATGGGTCATTAGAGTAGAATATTTATAATAGTCTAGTCACTTGGTTAGGAATGGTGATGGGGGTGGGTCATTAGAGTAGAATATTTATAATAGTCTAGTCACTTGGTTAGGAATGCTAACCAGGGGCCCTGATATTCAGAGTACACAGCACTAGTTGTAGCCCATCGTAGTGACCAATATTTTCCAAACTTGAGTGGAGAAGGCCAAGAGAACTATTGGGCAGATGAAATCAGAACAAGGGGTGGTTTGAGGGCTCTTGAAAATCCTCACCTCTTTCACTGTACATAAGCCAGAACATTTTTAAATGATTAGCTCGCGTCCTTCCTGTGCATACATGAGGCTGAAGCACACGAGCCAAAAAAAAAAACCCATCTATTCATATTAACTTGGTTGATTTTCACAAAAATAATTGCTACATTATTTTTGTTACTTAGTTGCACATTCAGAAGGGGGAATTCATTTGAATGTCAAAAATGGTGCAGCTCTGCACTCTTGCACTAAGTCAGTCACAGAACTCCAAATCTGGCATGCTCTTAAAAAGGTAGTGAATCCATCCTCCCACCTCAAGGCTGTATTCCATGGGCCCCAGAACAATTATAAATGTGTTAGAGTCATTTGAAAATATCCAGCATTGCACGGCCCTAGGTTAACTACTACTTAACCTTTTAGACCTTCCATTTTCTCACTTGTAAAATTTTGCCGAGAGTAATTGCTGGCACTTACCTGATGGTCACTCTGTGACAAGTAGTGTTCTAGGTACTTTGCATGAGTTCACCCACTTTAATCCCCACAATCACCCAGTAACTCAGAGTACAACTATCTCCATTTTAAGGATGAGAAATGGAAACGTGGAAAGCTAAAGAAATCATCCCATCTGGGTCACATTGCAACTAAGGGAGGATACCAGCATTTGAACCCAGGCCATCTGGTTTCTATTCATTTACCCAGCAAATTATGCTTCCTCCCAGGTAAAATATCTCTTATGTGATATGAACATAATAAAGGTGAAATGCAAAATAAGCACACAGTAAGACCCAGTAAATGTTGTTTTCCCCTTGTCTTTTCCAGGACTTACCTCCCAACCTTAGGCCACATTATGGGCAGGGAAAGGAAAACTACAGATCTTTGTGCATTTTAACTCCCCAGGTGATTCTGTCAGAACTCCAAAATTAAGAGCCTTTTTGTTCTGTGAACCCATTTCACAGTTTTAGAACACTCATTCTCAGGAGGTGCCTTCCTGACTTCTGCCTTCATTCAAACATGAGGGACTACAAGGTGTTTTGCTCTTGTTCTATTAAGAATGCTGTTTATAACACTCCTAGGAGTTTATGATTATGTCAGACATATCAAGTTTGGTTGAAAATTGTTTGGATCTCGGAAGGCTCTATTTTCTTCCAGTGTTTACTTGTGCAACCATTGCATGGCTAGATCAGCAGATATCTCCTGGCAGCAAGTACATTGTGCTTCTTGAGTTGACAACCACTATTTCTAAAAAATTAGGTCTGTGTGATGAGCTGCTGCATTCTGATCCATTACCTGCTAGACTCATACACTCGATCTCTGTGTTTTTCTCCTTCTTACCAGCCTGGGCTTCTTTATAGAAATCTTAGGCATTAATTGCAATCCTAGCAGATACCCTAAGAAAATGAAAAATGTCAGATCAATCTAGAACCATTCAGTGTCCCCACAGATTATTGTGGGTTTAGAGGGTTGGATGGCTTTCCTTTCATCATCAAAGTTGAGAAATATACTTAGAAGTGCCATCATTTTTTTTATAGCTATGTGAATCTAACCTCTGTGAATGCTTATGAACCATTTCAAAGCAATTTAGTACAGTGAAAAGTGAGAGAAATAAGTTAGAATGATATATCTATGAGGAACTTAAAGATTCATGTTTTATTTGAATAAAATTAGAAAGTAGACATTCTGTAGCATTTTAAAAGCATGAAGAAAATACTAACCCCCTATCCCCATGGATTATGACATTTTCAGCTGGACTTTGGAAAATTCTATTAGCCCCTGAATTGATATTCAAAATGTTATAGTTGCATTTTGTGGAGAGGGGATTCATACCTTTTCCCCCCCAGATTCATCAAATGGCTTGTGACACAGTGAATTAAAGATACAGAGCTAGAAAAAAATAGCTGTGAGGTCAATGTTTGTACTTATACTGAATGGAAATTTGGCCTACATGTATCTTGTTATTTTTTAAAAATAGTACTTTCAAAGCTCTTTACTGAGTGTCTAAAATGTGCCAAGCATAGTGCCTCGTGCTAAGAATGGTATGAAAGTTCAGATCCTTTTCCTTAGGACCTAAATCCTAACAGGGAGCTCTTTGCTGGCTCTGCATTGATTCCTCCACTTTCTTGCCTCCCAGCCTGGCCGTCTACTCCAGTCTCCCTACTTTCTTGTCACTCAAAGTGGCTTCTCCAGCTCTCACCTGCCCCTCACTTTTCCTGGACCTCTCTGAGGCTTAAGAAATGACGGGGTGGTTTTGATACATTTTTCTAGTCTGGGAAGAATCTAGACTCTCTTCTAGTTTCGTAAGATTCAAGAATGACAGGTAGAGAAAATTAATCTTCCCAGTGCAGCATATCTGATCATATGTTTGATGCTCCTGTATGATTTCACCCATCCATGAAGGCCTCAGTCCTTACATACCTCCAATCTCAAATTTAAACCCCCTACCTCCATCCAGGATTAAAATCACACATGGCAGGTATGATCCCTATCTTATCTTGAAGACCTTGGGCCAAAAGAATTGGACTTTGGAGTGAGTTGTAAAGGAAGGAGGATGATGCAGGGGGTCCTGAGAAGAAGTGTGGAGCCGCTTGCTGGCTTGCAGCCATGGAACGTACCTTAATAATCTAGAATGAAGGTCCTATGCTATGGAGAGAGAAAAGGCACCTGTATGTTGAGTAGGCAGAAGCCATTTCAAAATTTCCAGCATCCATTGGACTATGTGTAGCTTATAATTTAACATTTGAACGTTAGATAAAGAACAGGTTAAACATTCTCTAGGAATCTGTGTGTGCCCACCACCTAACAGGAAAGTTTTATTTTTTTTAATATTTATTATTTTTGGCTGTGTCGGGTCTTAGTTGTGGCACAAAGGATCTTTCATTGTGGCACGCAGGCTCTGTAGTTGTGGCACATGGACTCCAGAGCACATGGGCTCTGTACTTGCAGCACGCAGACTCTCTAGTTGTGGTGCGCAGGCTCAGTAGTTGTGGTGCATGGGCTTATTTGCACCACAGAATGTGGGATCTTAGTTCCCCAACCAGGGATCAAACCGGCGTCCCCTGCATTGGAAGGTGGGTTCTTAACCACTGGACCACCAGGGAAGTCCCAGGACAGTTTTATAGAAATGGTACCACCTTGTTCTTTTGTGATGTAACCAACCAATTCATTAACAAATGCTTCAGGTTAAAATGTGGGAGTCAGTCAACATTAGTAATCTGTGGATAATTGATTAAATAGTACCTTTGCCAAAGTTAAAGAAGCAGGTGCCTTGTCAAGGGAAGGAAATGGCATAAATGGTACCAGAAAGCCTAAACTAAACATAGTTATGGCAACTATCAGTTTAGCTCTGAACTTTGAGAGAGGGAGAATGAAGGAAATCAACCATGAGGATATTTAATAGGTAATGGAGCCCAATTCATGGCATGGAGGTAGAGAACTTTAAGGATAAAATTCTATTCCATCCATTTATTCCGATGAATCTGTAAAGTTAGCTCTCAGATTGAAGTTCATTGCAATGGAAATTTCACATTACAAATCAGATTTTCCCTAAATATTTCTCTGTGTCATTGACTCAGAAATATTTAAATCTGGTGTTCATTTCTGCTTAAGGATCCACAGCTCTTGGGAGATTTAGCTGCTGCTGCTGCTCTCAGGTCTGATGTTGCCCTAATTTTCCTATTTCCTTACTCTACACAAATCCTCAGTTTGAGCATTGGCAGGGTAGAATCTCTAAGTATGCTAACATTTGTCTCTAAAGTGAGAGATGATGCTTTTCAGTCAATGCACTACTTTTTTCACTTAAGATTTTCTGAAACGGATTAAGGAAAGTTTGCTCTTAATTTCAGATTGACTCAAGACTCCATAATCAATCATTATGACCAATAATATAATGGGAAATATTTTTATTTACTATTTAATATTCTTGTAACATCCATTTTGAAGACAGGGGTGTGGTCTGTAGAATCTCTGAGATGCTTACCATTATTTAGGCCACTGTTAGGGAGAACCAGGTAGATTGGCAATTTTGTTTCTAATCCTCAAGTCATGGAGATATCAGACAGTCTTACCAGTGACTCAGTTTATGTCATATGGATCCTGAGCACCTCTTATCCTGCAAATCTGCTTGACATGGAGGCCCCAGAGTCTAAGGAATTGCAAACTCACCTAAGAAGGGAATTGACAGGACTGAGACAAACTGTAAACTATTTCCCTAGGCCATCCTGTAATCCCACTGGCTTGGAGGACCCTTCCATACTGGATCTTACAGACCAAGTAAAATTCCCAAGACCTCAGATCTCCCTAAACCCAGCGAACATCCTTGATTCAATCTAGCTGAAGACCATGCAAAACTGGACCATATCTCATTCACCTTTATTCTGTGTTGGCCTCCGGGATGATATGTACAGTGAGAGATTACCTGTATTTCATATTAAGGATTATATTTTGATAGAGTTTATAAATGGCATTTTTAGAGAGTGACTCTAAAATTTCTGTATCTTCCAAAGCAATACATAACAGTGGGATTCAGAATTCCACATTTTCACATGCTATACAGGCGCCTCTCCAACACAGATCATTGAGTAAAGAATAAGTTAGGGAGAGACCTTCAAGATGGCAGAGGAGTAAGACGTGGAGATCACCTTCCTCCCCACAGATACATCAGAAATACATCTACATGTGGAACAACTCCTACAGGACAGCTACTGAACGCTGGCAGAAGACTTCAGACTTACCAAAAGGCAAGAAATTCCACACGTACCTGGGTAGGGCATAAGAAAAAAGACAAAACAGAGACAAAAGAATAGGAACGGGACCTGCACCAGTGGGAGGGAGCTGTGAAGGAGGAAAGGTTTCCACAAACTAGGAAGCCCCTGCGGGTGGCGGAGGGGAAAGCTTCAGAGCCGCGGAGGAGAGCACAGCAACAGGGGTGCAGAGGGCAAAGCGGAGAGATTCCCGCACAGAGGATCAGTGCCAACCAGCACTCCCCAGCCTGAGTGGCTTGTCTGCTCACCCTCCGGGATGGGTGGGGGCTGGGAGCTGAGGCTTGGGCTTCAGAGGTCAGATTCCAGGGAGAGTACAGGGGTTGGCTGCGTGAACACAGCCTGAAGGGGGCTAGTGTGCCACAGCTAGACGGGGAGGGAGTCCGGGAAAAAGTCTCGAGCTGCCGAGGACACAAGAGACTTTTTCTTCCCTCTTTGTTTCCTGGTGCGCGAGGAGAAGGGATTAAGAGCACCGCTTAAAGGAGCTCCAGAGACAGGCACAAGCCGCGGATAAAAACATGGACCCCGGAGACGGGCATGAGACGCTAAGGCTGCTGCTGCAGCCACCAGGAAGCCTGTGTGCGAGCACAGGTCACAATCCACACCTCCCCTCCCGGGAGCCTGTGCAGCCCGCCACTGCCAGGTTCCCGTGATCCACGGACAACTTCCCCGGGAGAACTCATGGCGCACCTCAGGCTGTTGCAAAGTTATGCTGGCCTCTGCCACCGCAGGCTAGCCCTGCATTCCATACCCCTCCCAACCCCGGCCTGAGTGAGCCAGAGCCCCCTAATCAGCTGCTACTTTAACCCCTTCCTGTCTGAGCAAAGAACAGACGCCCTCAGGCGACCTACACGCTGAGGCGGGGCCAAGTCCAAATCTGAACCCCAGGAGATGTGCGAACAAAGAAGAGAAAGGGAAATCTCTCCCAGCAGCCTCAGGAGCAGCGGATTAAATATCGACAAACAATTTGATGTACCCTGCATCTCTGGAATACCTGCATAGACAACAGATCATCCCAAAATTGAGGCAGTGGACTAGGGAGCAACTGTAGACTTGGGGTTTGCTGTATATGACTGACTGGTTTCTGGTTTTATTTTTTTCTTACTTTAGTATTTAGAGTTTATTACCATTGATAGATTTGTTTATTGATTTGGTTGCTATCTTCCTTTTTTTTAAAAAAAAATTTTTTTTTTTCCTTTTTCTCTTTTTGTGAGTGTGTATGTGTATGCTTCTTTCTGTGATTTTTGTCTGTATAGCTTTGCTTTTACCATTTGTCCTAGACGTTTGTCTGTCTTTTTTTTTTGTTTCTCTTTTTAATATAGTTTTTAGAGCTTGTTGTCATTGGTGGATTTGTTTTTCAGTTTGGTTCCTCTCTTAATTTTTCTTTTATTACTTTTTAATTGTTTACATTTTTAATAATTTTTTAATCTTTTACTTTAATAACATTTTTCTTTGTATTTTATAATTTTTTTCTTTCCTTCTTTCATTTTTTCTCCCTTTTCTTCGGAGCTCTGTGGCTGACAGGGTCTTGGTGCTCCTGCCGGATGTCAGGCCTGTGCCTCTGAAGTGAGACAGCCAAGTTCAGGACATTGGTCCACAGACCCATTTCCACTCAACAACCAGCAAGCTACAGTGCTGGACACACTATGCCAAACAACTAGCAAGACAGGAACACAATCCCACCCATTAGCAGAGAGGCTGCCTAAAATCATAATAAGGTCACAGACACCCCAAAACACACCACCAGACATGGTATAGCCCACCAGAACACAGGCACCAGTCCCCTCCACCAGGAAGCCTACACAACCCACTGAACCAACCTTAGCCCTTGGGGCAAACAGCAATAACAATGGGAACTACGAACCTGCAGCCTGTGAAAAGGAGACCCCAAACACAGTAAGTTAAGCAAAATAAGAAGACAGAGAAACACACAGCACATGAAGGAGCAAGGTAAAAACCCACCAGACCAAACAACTGAAGAGGAAATAGGCAGTCTACCTGAAAAAGAATTCAGGGTAATGATAGTAAAGATGACCCAAAATCTTGGAAATAGAATGGAGAAAATACAAGAAACATTTAACAAGGACGTAGAAGAACTAAAGAGCAAACAAAATGCTGAGCAACACAATAAAGGAAATTTAAAATCTCTAGAAGGAATCAACAGCAGAATAACTGAGGCAGAAGATGGATAAGTGACCTGGAAGATAAAATAGTGGAAATAACTACTGCGGAGCACAATAAACAAAGAAGAATGAAAAGAATTGAGGACAGTCTTGGAGAACTCTGGGACAACATTAAATGCACCAACATTAAAATCATAGGGGTCCCAGAAGACGAAGAGTAAAAGAAAGGGACTGATAAAATATTTGAAGAGATTATAATTGAAAACTTCCCTAATATGGGAAAGGAAATAGTCAATCAAGTCCAGGAAGCACAGAGAGTCCCATACAGGATAAATCCAAGGAGAAACACACCAAGACACCTATTAATCAAACTATCAAAAATTAAAAACAAAGAAAAAATATTAAAAGCACCAAGGGAAAAACAACAAATAACATACAAGGGAATCTCCATAACGTTAACAGCTGATCTTTCAGCAGAAACTCTGCAAACCAGAATGGAGTGACAGGACATATTTAAAGTGATGAAAGGGAAAAGCCTACAACCAAGGTTACTCTACCCTGCAAGGGTCTCATTCATATTCGATGGAGAAATTAATACCTTTACAGACAAGCAGAAACTAAGAGAATTCAGCACCAAATAACCAGCTTTACAACAAATGTAAAGAAACTTCTCTAGGCAGGAAACACAAGAGAAGGAAAAGACCTACAATAACAAACCCGAAACAATTAAGAAACAGGTAATAGGAACATACATATAATTACCTTAAACGAAAATGGATTAAATGCTCCCACCAAATGACATAGACTGGCTGAATGGATACAAAAACAGGACCTATATATATATGCTGTCTACAAGAGACCCACTTCAGACCTAAGGATACATACAGATTGAAAGTGAGGGGATGGAAAAAGATATTCCATGCAAATGGAAATCACAAGAAACCTGGAATAGTAATTCTCATATCAGACAAAATAGACTTTAAAATAAAGATTATTAGAGTTCCAGTGGCACAGTCGGTTAGCACGCAGTACTTAAATAAAATAAAGATTATTACTGGAGACAAGGACACTACATAATGATCAAGGGTACGATCCAAGAAGAAGATATAACAATTGTAAATGTTTATGCACCCAACATCGAAGCACCTCAATACATAAAGTAAAGCCTAACAGCCATAAAAGGGGAAATCGACAGTAACACATTCATAGTAGGGGACTTTAACACCCCACTTTCACCAATGGACAGATCATCCAAAATGAAGATAAATAAGGAAACACAAGCTTTAAATGATACCTTAAACAAGGTGGACTTAATTGATATTTATAGGACATTGCATCCAAAAACAACAGAGTACACTTTATTAAGTTCTCGTGGAACATTCTCCAGGATACATCATATCTTGGGTCACAAATCAAGCCTTGGTAAATTTAAGAAAATTGAAATCATATCAAGTATCTTCTCCGACCACAATGCTATGAGACTAGATATCAATTACAGAAAAAAAATCTGTAAAAAATACAAGTACTTGGAGACTAAACAATACACTACTGAATAAAAAAGAGATCACTGAAGAAATCAAATAGGAAATCAAAAAACACCTAGAAACAAATGACAGTGAAAACATGATGACCCAAAACCTATGGGATGCAGCAAAAGCAGTTCTAAGAGGGAACTTTATAGCAGTACAGTCCTACCTCAAAACAAGAAACACATCAAATAAAGAACCTAAACTTACAACAAAAAAACCCCAATTTTAGCAGAAGGAAGGAAATCATAAAGATAAGATCAGAAATAAATGAAAAAGACATGAAGGAAACGAAAGCAAACATCAGCAAAACTAATAGCTGGTTCTTTAAGAAGGTAAAAAAAATTGATAAACCATTAGCCAGACTCATCAAGAAAAATGGGAGAAGACTCAAATCAATAGAATTAGAAATGAAAAAGGAGAAACTGCAGAAATACAAAAGATCATGAGAGATTACTACAGGCAACTCTATGCCAATAAAATGCACAATCTGGAAGAAATGGACAAGTTCTTAGAAATCCACAACCTGACAAGACTGAACCAGGAAGAAATAGAAAATATGAACAGACCAAACACAAGCACTGAAATTGAGACTGTGATTAAAAATCTTCCAACAAACAAAAGCCCAGGACCAGGTGGCTTCACAGGCGAACTCTATCAAACATTTAGAGAAGAGCTAACACCCAGCCTTCTCAAACTCTTCCAAACTATAGCAGAGGGAGGAACACTCCCCAACTCATTCTACAAGGCCACCATCATCACCCTGATACCAAAACCAGACAAAGATGTCACAAAGAAAGAGAACTACAGGCCAATATCACTGATGAACATAGATGCAGAAATCCTCAACAAAATACTAGCAGACAGAATCCAATAGCATATTACAAGGATCATGCAACATGATCAAGTGGGGTTTATTCCAGGAATGGAAGAATTCTTCAATATACGCAAATCAATCAGTGTGATACATCGTATTAAGAAACTGAAGGAGAAAAACCATATGATCATCTCAATAGATGCAGAGAAAGCTTTCGACAAAATTCAACACCCATTTATGATAAAAACCCTGCAGAAAACAGGTATAGAGGAAACTTTCCTCAACATAATAAAGGCCATATATGACAAACCCACAGCCAACCTCGTCCTCGATGGTGAAAACTGAAAGCATTTCCACTAAGATCAGGAACAAGACAAGGTTGCCCACTCTCACCACTCTTATTCAATATAGTTTTAGAAGTTTTAGCCACAGGAATCAGAGAATAAAAAGAAATTAAAGGAATCCAAATCGGAAAAGAAGTAAAGCTGTCACTGTTTGCAGATGACATGATATTATACATAGAGATTCCCAAAGATGTTAACAGAAAACTACTAGAGCTAATCAATGAATTCGGTAAAGTAGCAGGATACAAAATTAATGCACAGAAATCTCTGGCATTCCTAAACACTAATGATGAAAAATCTGAAAATGAAATTAAGAAAACACTCCCATTTACCATTGCAAGAAAAAGAATAAAATATCTAGGAATAAACCTACCTAAGGAGACGAAAGACCTGTATACAGAAAATTATAAGACACTAATGAAAGAAATTAAAGATGATACAAATAGATGGAGAGATATACTATGTTCTTGGTTTGGAAGAATCAACATTGTGGAAATGACACTAACACCCAGAGCAATCTACAGATTCAATGCAATCCCTATCAAAGTACCACTGGCATTTTTCACAGAACTAGAACAAAAGGTTTCACAATTTGTATGGAAAAACAAAAGACCCCAAATAGCCAAAGCAATATTGAGAACGAAAAACGGAGCTGGAATAATCAGGCTCCCTGACATCAGACTATACTACAAAGCTACAGTAATCAAGACAGTATGGTACTGGCACAAAAACAGAAATATAGATCAGTGGAATAGGATAGAAAGCCCAGTGATAAACCCACGCACATATGGTCACCTTACCTTTGACAAAGGAGGCAAGAATATACAGTGGAGAAAATACAGCCTCTTCAATAAGTGGTGCTGGGAAAACTGGACAGGTACATGTAAAAGTATGAGATTAGAACACTCCCTAACACCATACACAAAAGTAAGCTCAAAATGGATTAAAGACCTAAATGTAAGGCCAGAAACTATCGAGTTCTTACAGGAAAACATAGGCAGAACACTCTATGAGCTAAATCACAGCAAGATCCTTTTTGACCCACCTCCTAGAGAAATGGAAATGAAAAAATAAAATAAAAGTGGGACTTAATGAAACTTAAAAGCTTTTGCACAGCAAAGGAAACCATAAACAAGATCAAAAGACAACCCTCAGAATGTGAGAAAATACATACAAATGAAGCAACTGACAAAGGATTAATCTGCAAAATGTACAAGCAGCTCAATCACAAAAAAACAAACAACCCAATCCAAAAATGGGCAGAAGACCTAAAGAGACATGTTTTAAAAGAAGATATACAGATTGCCAACAAACACATGAAAGAATGCTCAATATCATTACTCATTAGAGAAATGCAAATCAAAACTACTATGAGATACCATCTCACATCGGTCAGGATGGCCATCATCAAAAAATCTAGAGACAATAAATTCTGGAGAGGATGTGGAGAAAAGGGAACAGTTTGCACTGCTGCTGGGAATGTGAATTGGTACAGCCACTATGGAGAACAGTATGGAGTTTCCTTAAAAACTACAAATAGGGGCTTCCCTGGTGGCTCAGTGGTTGAGAGTCTGCCTGCTGATGCGGGGGACACGGGTTCATGCCCCGGTCTGGGAGGATCCCACATGTTGCATTGCGGCTGGGCCCGTGAGCCATGACTGCTGAGCCTGCGTGTCCAGAGACTGTGCTCCTCAACGGGAGAGGCCACAACAGTGAGAGGCCCGCATACCGCAAATAAAAAAGCAAACAACCAAAAAAAAAACTGCAAATAGAACTACTGTACGACCCAGCAATCCCACTACTGGGCATGTACCCTGAGAAAAACATAATTCAAAAAGAGTCATGTACCAAAATGTTCATTGCAGCTCTGTTTACAATAGCCAGGAGATGGAAGCAACCTGAGTGTCCATCACTGGATGAACGGATAAAGAAGATGTTGCACATATATACAATGGAATATTACTCAGCCATAAAAAGAAATGAAATTGAGTTATTTGTAGTGAGGTGGATGGACCTGGAGTCTGTCATAGAGAGTGAAGTAAGTCATAAAGAGAATGACAAATACCGTATGCTAACACATATATATGGAATTTAAGAGAAAAAACATGTCATGAAGAACCTAGGCGTAAGTCAGTTATAAAGGCACAGACCTACTAGAGAATGGACTTGAGGGTATGTGGAGGGGGTAGGGTAAGCTGTGACAAAGTGAGAGAGTGGCATGGACATATATACACTACCAAACGTAAAATAGATAGCTAGTGGGAAGCAGCCTCATGGCACAGGGAGATCCGCTCAGTTCTTTGTGACAACCTAGAGGGGTGGGATAGGGAGGGTGGGAGTGAGGGAGACAGAAGAGGGAAGAGATATGGGAGCATATGTATATGTATAACTGATTCACTTTGTTATAAAGCGGAAACTAACAGACCATTGTAAAGCAATTATACTCCAGGAAAGATTTTTAAAAAAAAAGAAGGGAGAAGACTTAATAGAATTAGAAAAGAAAAAGGAAAAGTAACAACTGGTACTGCAGAAATACAAAGGATTATGAGAGATTACTACAAGCAACTATATGCCAATAAAATGGACAACCTGGAAGGAATGGACAATTTCTTAGAAAAGCACAACCTTCCGAGACTGAACTAGGAAGAAATAGAAAATGTAAACACACCAATGACAAGCACTGAAATTGAGACTGTGATTTAAAATCTTCCAACAAACAGAAGCCCAGGACCAGATGGCTTCACAGCCATCTTGACAGGCGAATTCTGTCAAACATTTGGAGAAGAACTAACACCTATCTCATACTCTTCCAAAATACAGCAGAGGGAGGAACACTCCCAAACACATTCTATGAGGCCACCATCACCCTGATACCAATACCAGACAAAGGTGTCACAGAGAAAGACAGACCGATACCACTGATGAACATAGATGCAAAAATCCTCAACAAAATACTAGCAAACAGAATTAGAGTAGCACAGTGATTGGATCATACACCATGATCAAATGGGGTTTACCCCAGGAATGCAAGGATTTTTCAATATACGCAAATCAATCAATGTGATAAACAGTATTAACAAATTGAAGTAGAAAAACCATATGGTCATCTCACTAGATGCAGAAAAATCATTCGACAAAATTCAACACCCATTTATGATAAAAACCCTCTAGAAAGTAGGCATAGAGGGAACTTACCTCGATGTAATAAAGGCCATATATGGCAAACCCACAGCCAACATTCTTGGTGAAAAACTGAAACCATTTCCTCTAAGATCAGGAACAAGACAAGCTTTCCACTCTCAGCACTATTATTCAACATACAATTAGAAGTTTTAGCCACTGCAATCAAAAAAGGAATCCAAATTGGAAAAAAAAGTAAAGCTGTCACTGTTTGCAAACGACATGATACTATACATAGAGAATCCTAAAGATGCTACCAGAAAACTACTAGAACTAATCAGTTTGGTAAAGCAGCAGGATAAAAAATTAATGCACAGAAATCTCTTGCATTCCTATACACATATGATGAAAAATCTGAAAGAGAAATTAAGGAAACAATCCCATTTACCATTGCAACAAAAAGAATAAAATACCCAGGAATAAACCTACCTAAGGAGATAAAAGACCTGTATTCAGAAAACTATAAGACACTGATGAAAGAAATTAAAAATGATACAGACAGATGGAGAGAGAGACCATGTTCTTGGACTGTAAGAATCATCATTGTCAAAATGAGTATACTACCCAAAGCAATCTACAGATTCAGTGCAATCCCTATCAAACTACCACTGGCATTTTTCACAGAACTAGAACAAAAAATTTCACAATTTGTATGGAAACACAAAAGACCCCAAATAGCCAAAGCAATCTTGAGAAAGAAAAACAGAGCTAGAGGAATCAGGCTCCCAGACTTCAGACTATACTGCAAAGCTACAGTAATCAAGACAGTATGGTACTGGCACAAAAACAGAAAGATAGATCAATGGAACAGGATAGAAAGCCCAGAGGGAAACCCATGCACATATGGTCACCTTATCTTTGATAAAGGAGGCAAGAATATACAATGGAGAAAAGAGAGCCTCTTCAATAAGTGGAGCTGGGAAAACTGGACAGCTATATGTAAAAGAATGAAATTAGAACACTCCCTAACACCATACACAAAAATAAGCTCAAAATGGATTAAAGACCTAAATGTAAGGCCGGAAACTATCAAACTCTTAGAGGAAAACATAGGCAGAACACTCTATGGCATAAATCACAGCAAGATACTTTTTGACCTACCTCCTAGAGAAATGGAAATAAAAACAACAGTAAACAAATGGGATCTAATGAAACTTAAAAGCTTTTGAACAGCAAAGGAAACCATAAACAAGACCAAAAGACAACCCTCAGAATGGGGGAGAATACTTGCAAATGAAGCAAGTGACAAAGGATTAACCTCCAAAGTTTAAAGCAGCTCATGCAACTCAATATCAAAAAAATAAAACAATCCAATCCAAAAATGGGCAGAAGAGCTAAATAGACATTTCTCCAAATAATATATACAGACTGCCAACAAACACATGAAAGTATGTTCAACATCACTAATCATTAGAGAAATGCAAATCACAACTACAATGAGGTATCACCTCCCACCAGTCAGAATGGCCATCATCAAAAAATCTACAAACTATAAATGCTGGAGAGAGTGTGAAGAAAAGGGAACCCTCTTGGACTGTTCGTGGGAATGTAAATTGATACAGCCACTATGGAGAATAGTATGGAGGTTCCTTAAAAAACTAAACATAGAACTACCATATGACCCAGCAATCCCACTACTGGGCATATACCCTGAGAAAACCATAATTTAAAAAGAGTCATGTACCACAATGTTCACTGCAGCTCTATTTACAATAGCCAGGACATGGAAGAAACCTAAGCATCCATCGAGTGATGAATGGTTAAAGAAGATGTGGCAGATATACACAATGGAATATTACTGAGCCATAAAAAGAAATGAAATTGTGTTATTTGTAGTGAGGTTGATGGACCTAGAGACTGTCATGCAGAGTGAAGTAAGCCAGAAAGAGAAAAACAAATACTGTATGCTAACACATATATATGGAATCTGGAAAAAAAAAAGGGTTCTGAAGAACCTAGGGGCAGGACAGGAATAAAGACACAGATGTAGAGAATGGACTTGAGGACACGGGGAGGGGGGAGGGTGAGCTGGGACGAAGTGAGAGAGTGGCATGGACATATATACACTACCACATGTAAAATAGGTAGTGGCAAGCAGCCGCATATCACAGGGAGATCAGCTCGGTGCTTTTTGACCGCCTAGAGGGGTGGGGTAGGGAGTGTGGGAGGGAGATGCAAGAGGGAGGCGATATGGGGATATATGTATATGTATAGCTGATTCACTTTGTTGTAAAGCAGAGACTAACACACCGTTGTAAAGCAATTATTCTCCAATAAAGATGTTACAAAAATAAAGGAATAAGAGCAAGTGGCTGAGACTTAGAAGCCTAGGCAGGTCTTCCATACTTCTTTATTCTCCTCTTCACATTCCACATTACCCCCACCAGAAAGGAAGGAAAAATAAGCCAGTAAAGAAACAAACGGATGACACACACAACAACAAAAAAGCACTGAATCTAAATGTGAAGCCAGTAACCTCAGCCATGTCTTCCAAGATAGTTGGCTTGGATCAAAGTAGGACCTGAGTGTGTATGTCCACAAAAACCTCATGGAGTGAAAAAGAGACACAGGAGGATGGTTATCTTTCCCAATGAAGATGTATACTGTGCCCAAATCTGAAGCATGTCTCCTTTCTTTAAGGCACAGTAACTCTGCCCATAGCAGCACAGGACTAACCAAGGTTATGACAATAATATTGGCAACTCTATTTTGGTTGGAGAGGAAAGGCAGGCCTGATATATGAAGAGAAAGCAAATTAACTTTGGAAAATCCCCTTCTGTTTTCTTCTTTTAATCCATTTAGCTTAACACTCAAGCCTGTATTCAGTCACTGAGCGGAGAGTCAGAAGATTCTCAAGATGTCCTGCTCCTATCAATTCCCCCAATTTATATCAGTGCATGTTTGTGTTCTCCCCATTGTCATACATAGTTCAATACAGAGCAACGATGACAACGTAGCCCAAATGAAAGACAAAACAGGGGAGAGGATTAGATTCCCCTTTCACATGTATATTAAAGACAAATGTAGCCCCGAGTCTTTTAGTTGGACTAATATAGGCATCCCAGAGACAGACAGTGAGAAATAAGCAAGTCCATGTTCAGTATGTCATTAAATGTCTATGAATTCCAGATTGAGGTTGTTGGCCCAGATGAGACTGGAGGACTCTTTAGGATTATCTGTTCCCTAGCTGAAGGAGAACACACCCAGGATTGTTCTTTATAGGCCAAGATGCCATTTCTGCAAGTGCTGCCACCCCCAAGTAAAATTCCACTCTGGGATTTATATATATATAGGACATGGAACTGCAGGTAGCCTCTGCCTGTATTTTCATATCTGACTCTTGGTCTTTCATAAGCAAACACACCTAATGTCAGCACACTTACTCTTTTTCATTTCTGCTTTTTTCTTTATCATTCCAAGGCAGTATTTTTTTATCTTTGATAGTGGATGCATATCATTATACATTTGTCAAAATCCATAGAATGCACAACATTAAGAGGGAACCTAGACGTTGTTTGGTAATGATGTATCAAGGATGTAGTTTCATGGACTGTAACAATGTACCCCTCTGTATAAGATGTTGATATAGGGTGAAGCTATACGGGTGTGGGGACGGAGGTGTATGCAAACTCTATACTATATGCTTTTCAACTTTGCAGTGAACCTAAAACTGTTCTAACAAATAAAATCTATTTTTTAAAAAAAGTAGGGGTAAAGAGTAACAGCTAGACAGTTTTTCTTTTTGTTTGCTTTTTAAAAAAATTATAGGAGAGTCTTGAGTTGGTTGAAATGCATGGAAACAATACAACTAAAAGAAGAGAATGAATAGAATAAATTCATAAAGATTTGTTCATTAATCCTGGGAAATTACACTATTTTTTACTAAAAGATAGTGCAATACTACATGGGTGAAGAATTAGATACTAAATTAAGCTAAGAAATATGTAGAGCAGTAGGCAGTGTTGCATACCCTCTTGGGATTGGTGATCAGAAACTGATAATGGAATTAGTCTATGCTGCTGGATGGGTTTCTCTAGAAGTGATAAGATTCTTGTCTATAGACATGTCAAAATGGTGATTTGGGTTTATGCAGGGTTGGGATTTTGCTGAATAAGTAAGAGGAAAAGGCAAGGGAGTTTATGGCATTGCCACAGGTGAATCATGGACTCTAAGGTAAGTTGATATGATCCAAAGATCCTTAAGGTTTAGTTCCTTGATTTTTTTTTTTTTTTAGATGTTGGGGGTAGGAGTTTATTAATTAATTTATTTTTTTTTGCTGTGTTGCTGTGTTTCTTTTTTTTTAAACATCTTTATTGGAGTATAATTGCTTTACAATGGTCTGTTAGTTTCTGTTTTATATCAAAGTGAATCAGCTATACACATCCTCATATCACCTCCCTCTTGCGTCTCCCTCCCACCCTCCCTACCCCTCCCCTCTAGGTGGTCACAAAGCACCCAGCTGATCTCCCTGTGCTATGCAGCTGCTTCCCACTAGCTATCTACCTTACGTTTGGTAGTATATATATGTCCATGCCTCTCTCTTGCTTTGTCACAGCTTACCCTTCCCCCTCTCCTTATCCACAAGTCCATTCTCTAGTAGGTCTGTGCCTTTATTCCTGTCTTACCCCTAGGTTTTTCATGACATTTTTTTTCTTAAATTCCATATATACGTGTTAGCATACGGTATTTGTCTCTCTCTTTCTGACTTGCTTCACTCTGTATGACAGACTCTATGTCTATCCACATCATTACAAAGAGGTCAATTTCGTTTCTTTTTATGGCTGAGTAATATTACATTGTATATATGTGCCACATCTTCTGTATCCATTCATCCGATGATGGACACTTCGGTTGTTTCCATCTCCGGGCTATTGTAAATAGAGCGGCAATGAATATTTTGGTACATGACTCTTTTTGATCTTCATTACTGTAGCTTTGTAGCATAGTCTGAAGTCAGGGAGCCTGATTATTCCAGCTCTGTTTTTTGTTCTCAAGATTGCTTTGGTTTTTTGGGGTCTTTTGTGTGTCCATACAAATTGTGTAATTTTTTGTTCTAGTTCTGTGAAAAATACCCATGGTAGTTTGATGGAGATTGTATTGAATCTGTAGATTGCTTTGGGTAGTAGAGTCATTTTCACAATGTTGATTCTTCCAATCCAAGAACATGGTATATCTCTCCATCTATTTGTATCATCTTTAATTTATTTCATCAGTGTCTTATATTTTTCTGCATACAGGTCTTTTGTCTCCTTAGGTAGGTTTATTCCTAGATATTTTATTCTTTTTCTTGCAATGGTAAATG
>NW_020173401.1:965109-981709 GCF_003031525.2 Neophocaena asiaeorientalis asiaeorientalis
CTCTGTGTATAGTATCATGTCATCTACAAACAGTGACAGCTTTACTTCTTCTTTTCTGATTTGGATTCCTTTTATTTTCTTTTCTTCTCTGATTGCTGAGGCCAAAACTTCCAAAACTATGTTGAATAAGAGTGGTGAGAGTGGGCAACCTTGTCTTGTTCCTGATCTTAGTGGAAATGCTTTCAATTTTTCACCATTGAGGACGAGGTTGGCTGTAGGTTTGTCTTATATGGCCTTTATTATGTTGAGGAAAGTTCCCTCTATGCCTACATCTTCTGGAACCCCTAGAATTTGAATGTTGGTGCGTTTAATGTTGTCCCAGAGGTCTCTCAGACTGTCCACAGTTCTTTCCATTCTTTTTTCTTTATTCTGCTCTGTAGTAGTTATTTCCACTATTTTATCTTCCAGCTCACTTATCCGTTCTTTTGCCTCAGTTATTCTGCTGTTGAACCCATCTAGTGTATTTTTTATTTCATTTATTGTGTTGTTCATCATTGTTTGTTTCATCTTTAGTTCTAGGTCCTTGTTAAATGTTTCTAGAATTATTCAAGTATTCCACAGATGCAGGGTACTTCAAGTTCATTGTGGAGCTTTAATCCGCTGCTTCTGAGTCTGCTGGGAGAGATTTCCCTTTCTCTTCTTTGTTCTCGCAGCTCCAAGGGGCTCAGCTTTGGATTTGGCCCAATTCTTCCGGGGGAGCTGTCCCTGGTTCCCGGGGCCCTGGCAGTGGCGGGCTGCACAGGCTCTCCGGAAAGGGGGTGTGGATAGTGACCTCACAGCTCGCACACAGGCTTCTTGGTGGCGGCAGCAGCAGTCTTAGCGTCTCATGCACGTCTCTGGGGTCCGCGCTACCGCCATCTTCCTGGAAGCCCCCTCATGTGCTTTTTTCAGGTCTTCGTTTCTATGAGAGTACTTTCTGTAGTTGTGGTAAGTGGGGGCCACTCTTCATCACAGTGCGTGGGCTTCTCGCTATCGCGGCCTCTCTTGTTGCGGAGCACAAGCTCCAGACACGCAGGCTCAGTAGTTGTGGCTCACGGGCCTAGTTGCTCCGCGGCATGTGGGATCCTCCCAGACCAGGGCTCGAACCCGTGTCCCCTGCATTAGCAGCCAGATTCTCAACCACTGTGCCACCAGGGAAGCCCTAGTCCCTTGATTTTTACATTCATTTGTAAATTCATTCAGTTTTTCTTACCTACTTACTGCATGCTGAGCACTGGTCTAGGCATGGGGATAGAAGAGAAGAAAAGAGACAAATTCTTCTTTTGTAGAATTTACTTTTTAGGTGAATGGACAAATACTATACAAAACATTAGGTTTTATGAGTTTTGTGAAAAAGTAAAACAGTGTACAGAGAATAGAGAGTGTCTTTGTTAGACCTCAAGGTTGACATGCATTGCATTCCATGTGTTGATGCCCTCTGGACGTGTGTAATAAATACTAAGTCCCTACTGCTATCAGGAGTGGTTGTTTCAGAGAACAAGGTAATGGAACACTTAGGGAAGAAGGAGGTGGGAGGAGATCTGGGAGGAGAGCATTTCAGGCAGAAGGAAGAGTGAATACAAAGTCTCTGTGGTGGAAATGCGCTTGGTATTTTCAACAAGCTGCAAGAAGTGTAGAGAGAAGTAGGCAAGAGGAAGTAGCATATCTTGTAGAGCCTTTAAGATCCCTGAGGGACTGCAGCTTTTACTCCAGATGAGATCATGTTTTGAGTTACATATTATCCAAACTTCTCTGGCTGTTATTTTGAGAATATAACAGGAGGAGACATTGGTTGAGCATCCAACAGCTCTGATGGACCAATTAGGAAACAGTAAGACAGATGAAAGGTGATAATTGGCTTGTTTCAAGATTGTAACAGGCAAAATGACAAGAACACATCAACCTCTTGAAACATTTTAAATGTAGCGCCGACAGGACTTGGTGCACTGCATCTGTTGGTATGAAATGTGTATACTATTATACCAGTGACCATTGCCTCCCCACACCCTACCCCAACACAGAACATCTATTCTTTTTAATAATTTTGTGCACAAGAAGGTAACAGAAATATTTTTATATAGATGAAATTTGGAGTTCAAAATCTTGGGTTTGCATCCTGGCTAAATCAGCTGTGCAAACCTGGACAAATTATCCTATCCTTTGGTTTCATGGTTTCGTCATGAAGATTAAAGGAGTGTTTACAAGGAATTATCAACTTTAAAATTCAGAGAAAAATACACTAAAGGGAAAACAAAAATAAGAGTTGTGGGTTTATAGTTAGAACATTGTTGAGTGCTTGGGATTAGCTCAGGAGATATATTTCATTGTATGAAAGAGTATAACCCAAACTGGCAGGTTAAAACGTTCAGAGAGATGGCCCTCTAAAACGTCAGTCTTCTCCACAGACCATTATTAGGAGCTTCCAGGGTGATAAGGATGTTTATAAAAAGAGAGGCACAAAGCCTCAACCCAAAGAAATTATGATTCAGAGTCCTTTCCTCATGCCTTGTCCTCATGTTTAGACTTTAGTTTGTATTTAGAAAGAACAGAAGAGAACAGGAGTGAAAGAGATGTTGTCTAGGGTCACACTTTAAGTGCTAAGGTAATTTCCAAAGCAGTTCCTTATTTGGGTCACTGCAGTCCTGGATCTGGAACTCAGCTTTACTGGTTAGGAAATCTTATGTTGTCCTAGTGCTAGAGCTGACTCAGAGGAAGTGACTTTCTTAACTGAATTCCCAAAAGGATTATAAACAAACCAGGAAGCTAATTTAATTTTCATGGCTTTGAATTGACCCAATTTTTCATGTCCATCAAATTATACACCTCTTGGGCTTCCCTGGTGGCGCAGTGGTTGAGAGTCCGCCTGCCGATGCAGGGGACACGGGTTCGTGCCCCGGTCCAGGAAGATCCCACATGCCGCGGAGCAGCTGGGCCCGTGAGCCATGGCCGCTGAGCCTGAGCGTCCGGAGCCTGTGCTCCGCAACAGGAGAGGCCACAGCAGTGAGAGGCCCGCATACCGCAAAAAAAAAAAAAAAAAAAAAAAAAAAAAAATTATACACCTCTCTAGTGTAAGCAGAAGCCATATTAGAGCAGAAGGCATCTGGTAAGCATGATATCAGGGCACAGGCAGTAGGAAGGAAGGTTTGGGGCATAACTCACCCATTCAAAGCCAGCTGAAATGTTTTTACCCCACGTCAGAGTATTTTTCCAGGATGTAGGTGTTCATTGCCTTGTCCAGTGGATCTCCCTTGGACAGTCTTCCAGTCACTGACTACTTTTTCTTTGCTCATCTTTCTTTGAGCACAATTCAAATTGCCTTCTTTATTTGTAGTCAAAAGCACATGAACGTATAAAATGCACTGTATGATAAGTTTGGGAGTCAGATAGGTCAGCATTTACTTATGAATTGCGTGACTTTGAACAAGTTAAACAAATTGATTACTTTCTTAGCCTGCTTCATTATATGTGAAAAGCAATACCTAGTCTTCAGGTGTATTGTGAGGATAAAAGAAGTAATGCACTTAGTTCTATGCTTCTCACATAGTGGACTCCCAATTAGACATAAAAGCTGTTTTCTCTGTTTAGGCCATTCTTTCTTTCTCTATCCCTCTCTCTCTCCCTCCTTCCCACCCTCCCTCTCTCCTGTTCTGCTATTTTGTCCCTAGACTCAGCTGTGCGTTGTTTTCATATGGTCATTCAACCTAATTAACAGGCTAGCTTCCTGTGATCACATGCTGATACTGACAGGTGACAGGTCAGAAGCGACTCTAAGAATTGCATGCATTTGAATGTTATTAATTTGTTCAGTATATCAACTGTTTTGAAATTAATAGAGATTAAAATTTGAAATATCATATGAAGTGTTGGGTGAACATTTCTTTAAGTGTTTTTAAATTTTACGAGTTACAAAAGTGTGTAAGAACTCTGAGAAACTCCAGAAGAATTTCCAACAAAGTTAAGAGAACTAATGTAGACCATGACTCTCAAAGGAAACTAACCACAGTGAAGGTCAGACAATCCTAGAAGAGAAAAAAGAACTATCAGAAATACAGAGAATAACGAAATAACACCAGGCTCATCAAGGAGAGGTGCTAGACGTGAATAGTCAACAAACTACAATCAACAAGGAAACACAAAATGTGAGAAAAATGTATCACAACTGTGCTCCATGTAAGGCTAGATATTGGGGATTCAGGTTAATAACAGCAAATATATACAACATGCTACCTGTTGCTGAGAAGGAAGATTTTCACTCAAATCACTCACTGTCCGATATTTGGTCTATTCTGAGACACAGAGTTTACTTGTGAAACACATCTATACACAGTGCCATTTAGTAAAAGTGACTGAGATTAATTTAGTTCCAGAATCTAATCACAGATAACTATGTGCTAAGTGTCTCAGAAATTTAATCATGCACTCTGTAACTTCCGTGTCTCTGTTTGGTGATGGTAGACCTATGTATTTTAAGCTGGATAGAGTTATTGTTGCTCCTATTGTTAATGCTTTTTGATATATTAATATTATTACCGTCACTAATAAGGGACTCCTCAGGCCCAGTTATTAGAATTGATCATGATGGTGTCCATTTTTATTCATTTATTTTAACTGCCTAAATAATAGCCTTCTTAGTTACACCTTCAGATATGTCGATACATTTCACCTTCCTGAGATTTTGTCCTGGGCACTTTAACCGACACAGACTTTGTCACATCTTCTCAGTCATTGTTTTATGATTCTTCCTGAGAGTAGATCATTGTCACCAGCTTACTACTTTAATTCAGGTTTTATTGGGGTTTGATTTGCTTAACATTCTGTGATTGAAATGATTTTTTATATTTTCTTAAAATACTCTGTATACCGTGAAATGCATAAAAGAGGTCAGAATGGAATCAAATTGAAATATAAATGATATAACTAAATATATAACATATGTTGGGCGATATGGATAATATGAATGATATAAAAACTTAGGACACTTTTAGGTAGATGAGTAAAACTTTCTGCAAATTATTAAAACCGGACTCTTCATTTTGCTTTGAGCAAGAAGAGAAATGTGATTCGTTTAGTTATTACATTGTCCTTGATGGGCAAAAAATAAAAGTACAGGAGATATTCCTTTGGAGGAGCAGCTCTTCTTTGGGGGGAGAACTACTTAAGACTCATCTTATTTCTGTATTTTGTGACGTGGGAGTGGGAGGCAAGCTTCATCTTGTGAAATCACCTTGGAGGACATAATAATGTCACACGTTGCATTCAGAGCACTCCATGATGATTCCACTAGGCTTTCCAAATTTAACTCCTGAAACTCTTCCTTGTAAAAGTTTTTTTTTAATTGAAATATATTTGATGTATAATGTTGTGTTAATTTCTGCTGTACATCAAAGTGATTCAGAGATATATATTTCTTTTCATATTCTTTTCCATTATGGTTTATCACAGGACATCGAATATAGTTCCCTGTGCTATACAATAGGACCTTGCTGTTTATCCATGCTATATATAATAGTTTGTGCCCACTAATCCCACACCCCCAATCCTTCCCTTCCACATCCCCCCTCTCCTTTGGTGACCACAAGTTTGTTCTCTGTATCTGTGAGTCTGTTTCTGTTTCATAGATATGTTCACTTGCATCATATTTTAGATTCCATATATAAGTAGTATCATATGGTATTTGTCTTTCCCTTTCTGACTTATTTTGCTTAGTATGATAATCTCTGGGTCCAACCATGTTGCTGCAAATGGCATTATTCCATTTTTTTTTTATGGCTGAGTAGTATTCCGGTGTTTGTGTGTGTGTGTATCACATCTTCTTTATCCATTCATCTGTTGATGGACATTTAGGTTATTTCCATGTCTTGGCTATTATAAATAATGCTGCTATGAACATAGGGGTGCATGCATCTTTTCGAATTATAGTTTTTTCTGGATTGACTTTGAAAGTTCAGGTGTTTTTAAGTTTTATCGGTGTGCAAAACACGTCTTGAATTTCTTTAATGTCGCTTGCAAGCTTGTTCTATATTTATTTTACCCTTGCATAAGTCAAAAGTAGTGGAACAGATTTTGCTCAGATTGGGCAAAAGCAATTACCAGACCCTTAGACTAGGGCTTGTCATGGTCGCAGAATATAATTTTGGGGGAAGCCATGATGGCATATAAATACAGGGTTATTAAAGGTTTCCACTGAGCTCTCTGCAGCTTAATGCTTTCTAGCACAGATCTTCTCAGAAGGATCTGCAGTGTCATTTCAGAAATTGGGTGGCATGTTTTACACGCTGCATTAACTTTGGTTTTAGCATATGCTCCTGGCTCTATGTTCATCCCAAATTATAACCACAGTGAAAATACTCAGTAATAAATATTGGCTTAGCACTTGAACATGGACAAAGTGCTTTCATCATTACGTTTTCCAGTAGATCCTTACAGCCCCGTGTCATGAATGATGTTTCTTTCTTTTTACAGATAAGAACACTGAGACTCATCAAGTTAATGAAATGACCCAAGTCCACTTCAGCTCTTAAGAGGTAGGACTCTAATCCAATTCTTCATTCATTCAACAGTTAGGTCATGAAAGCCTACTATGTGCCAGGCACTGAGCCAGGCAAGGGAGACACAGTGATGAACAAGGCAAGCAGAGTTTCTTTCTTCGTAAAATGTCCACTAAACGAGATGCACAAAACATGAGCATAAAATCACGACTCATTATACTGTTACAAGTTGTGATGTTCCAAAGGAGAAGGTCAGCACACTCTGAGAGGGGAAAACACAGGCACCTGACTGCCATAAGGTAGACTCTGTGAAGAATATGCACATGCATTTAAATTGAGACAAGAAGGAGTTAATGGGCTCTGACGCCACAGCTCGCTTTCAGCATCTTACTCAGACTAGCTTGGAACGATGATCTGACAATAACACAGAGAAATCTCGACCTTAAGAAATAAAGTCCTCATCTTTGTCTTTATTTAAAAAATAAAACTACTGGATACTAGTCAAAATTCACTTTACCTTGAACAATATCTAGGATAATAGGCCAGAATATTATTGCAGTGGCAGCCTTCTTTCAAAAGCACTTCTGGCTTCTGAAATCAGAACGGACAGATGTCCTCCTGAAGCCCATGTAACACTTAGTCTAGCCTCCTCTTCAGACGCTTAGAACTACCTTGGGTGTAATTATTTCTGCCAAGTTACACTGTCCATAAGGGCAGAGATCATGACATTTCCATGTCTGCATTCTCAAAGGTGTGCTGGTTCAACATTTGGTGTTGAACTGAATTGGTGGATGGAGATACATAATCTGTGCCTGGGCAAAATGCATAATAAGTGGCATGGTGTAGCATAAAGAAGGAGTCTGTGGTGTCTGGTTGATCGGGATTCAAGTTCTCATCCCAGCCTGTCCGACCTTGCTTACTTAAACTTCTCTGAGCTTTGGATTCCCTGTCTGTAAAAATAGATACTAATATCTCCCTTATGAGGCTGTTAGGCTGTTGTAGAAGAGAAAACACAATCTACATGAAATAGGATGGACTGATTCGATCGCTCACAAATTTGTAGCTACTATCAAAGTCTTACAAGTCTCTTTTGATTATGGTTTATCCATCTCCTAGAGCTATCTGGAGTTTGGTTAAGGAAAATGGGGCGAAAATTCTGCGTGTTATGGTATTTAACATACTATGTAGGTGTTCGTGACATATCAAGATGTAATAAATGATAAAGGTGCTAAGACCTGATGATCTATTTAGCAAAGAACCACATAAGGATTATATTTCACGGTGAACAATCAAATAGTATAGCATTCTTGTCCAATCAAAATGTATTATGATATGAATAATGCTGTTTCCTAGATTTTTAAGATTATTGTTGGATATATCTAAAAATAATTACAATGTGGTAGGACTGCATGAAACTGAAATCAATTCAAATCTTTCTACATGTGTTAAGTTACCTTTCCTTGGTTCCTGTAAAGGCATCTTTAATACCCACCGTCCCTGGTGCACTTTCCTGCTGGCTTTGCAACTGATGAGAGTAAACAAACTTGCCATATCAATCCCAGAGCCCTTCTCTGATCCACAGGGCTGGTGGGGGCAAGAGGGCGGGGCAGTCAACAACATGAGCATAAAGAGAAATGTGAGTTCATGCTGTTAGGCCAAAGCAGGGATGTTAATCCCCAAAGTGCATGGAGAGAGATCCATAAAGTCAAAATAATAATAATAAATAGCCATCTTCTTCCAGGTTTCAAACTCATCAAAGATAACATGAGCAAGAGAGACTATAAACAAAGAACGAACATCTTTTTAGTAGCCCATCCTGTCCCTTTAATACTAGCTGTATTTGTCCATGGAGAGAAAAGCAATACTACAGACTTATTTAAATTTAAATTACTTCTAGCTGTTGATACACTATCTCCACTGAAATACTGCCTGTCTAGAATGTAGCAGACAGTGGTCTGATTATCATCATCATTATTATTACTTTACATCTCCCCCCTTTCCTCTTGAGATAACTACCACCTGGGATCATATTCAAGTAAACGGGAGGTCAGGTGTACCCAGCCATCCCTGGCATTTCTTGGTGGTCTTAATTGTCACACACTGATGGACCACTAGGCAGAGCTCTCTTAGTGGAGTGCTTTGATTTATACATTTCATACATTTGGGTGCTCCAAGCAGCTTTTACTATTAGATCCCATTTGGTGCCTAGTTGGTAATCTCAGGAGAAACCTGGAGATGTCTTTCCCATGTTCAGCTTTATAAACTGTGGTTCTTATCCACCTGGCTGATGTAAAATCTGTCCATAGACCTTTTGAAGGACAATATTTTTTCTTTTGTCAGCACCAACAATTGAGAGGGGTGGTGAAGTCCTAAGTACTGATGGTTTGTCAGTAACAGATTACAGCAAAGAGCCTCAAGAGTGGAACAGTATGTTTCAGGTTCCTCTGGTGCCAGTTTGGCCAAGATACTTGTATGGAGAGTACCTGACCCGTGTCTGCCTTCTCTGCAATGACTGTTGAATTCTCTGTGTTGTTTATGCTGTGTGTGTGCAGGGGGCTGAGTGTATGCTAGTAATACTCAGGGAAAGGGGACCTTTCAAAATTTTAAAAGCAACATTTTTACACAGGCTCTACACTGGATTCAGTGAAACTAGAAACATGCCACTAAAATAGCTTGCAATTGTTCTCTGGCATTGTTGCTAAAGTGGATCAGGTTGAGAGTCGTCTGAGTTACAAACATCTGTTGTAACTCTTCAGGTAGACCGGACAAAGAGCACTGTGTGAATCCTCAAAGATTCAGTGCTGCCTGTGTGTGTGTGTGTGTGTGTGTGTGAGAGAGAGAGAGAGAGAGAGAGACAGACAGACAGACAGAACATGCACGCCCTCACCCCTGTGCAGGCATTGCCTTCCTCCCCAAATGCCCTTCCTTCCACTCTGCCCTCACTGCAATATCTGCCCGTCTCGGGTCTACCTATTTTTAAAGCTTAATGAAACATCACTTACTCTATACTGTTAACCTGGCCCTCTTCAACCAGAAGCAATCTTTTCGTCCTCTGAATTCATTTCATCTGATCTGATTCTCTCTAAGGGCTTTTTTGTCTCAGTTTTAACTTAAGAGTGAACATAGTTCACTCATCTCCCAGTAGAACAGACTCATAACACCCATATTTGATGCCTTGTTGGCCCCCCAAAATGAATGTTAAATGAATGTCAAACACTCATGAATATCGTAATGCACGTCCAAACCCTGATGTATGTGGTACAGATAATAGAGAGCAATACATTAATACTAGTATCAAATTCAAATGCTGACAACTTCCTAATTTCCTGAAAAATCTGCCTGGTTTCTTCAAGTGCTGAGAGGGCTTCAGTGGAAGAATATGTGTTTGCTGCAACCTAATCTGGCAGACAAATCAGCCCAGCTGGCTGTGTGCCTTCCCTGTAGCTCTGCCCCTGTCAGACAAGACCCAGAGAAGCAGTGGCTTCACTGCAGTAGGGATTCCAGGAACAAATCAACCAAAGATCAAATACAAAGGCCAACTTGAGAAAAAGACTTCTTAATTCTTGGCAAAATAGCCATGGCTTGTTTAATGTTGACTTTAGATATTTTGGTAATATGTATTCTCATTTGTTCAACAAACCCTTATTGATAACTTCACTGGGTTCTGTGGGAGGGAATCGAACAAAAATAAAGAGGCATCATTGCCAGCAAGTGGAACAATTGGACATATACATATATATAATAATAAGTTCGTGCATTATTATTTTTTAGGACACTGCTATTTTTCAAAGCAACCCAACTCCAACCTCTAAGTCAATGTTATTTCTGCCTTACTTACAACCTGTATTTAGTTGCCATATCCAATTTCATATTTTGACCACTTTGTTTATTTATTTATGACTGCTTTATTCATTTAAATATGTTAGCGGTAGATTGTGGGGACTTACATAATATGTGATCACACTTTAAACATGTTGCAATGTCCTTTCTACGTTATAATGCTTCTGCCACATTTCCCTACAAAATGGACATTTTTGGTTCCTGGAGTCTGAGCATTGGAACCTATTTGAATGTCACTTGGTCCAGATTTCTCCCAGATGGATAAGTGCCCTTTTCAAGAAGCAGACACGCTCTGATCGATATGTACGTGGCAGTCTCCAGTGTCATGAGCTCACTAAATCCTCATGTAACAAATAGCAAACTCCTCTTCTGGACAGCTTTCATTTTACAGGGTAGTGCGCTTATCTGGTTGACTGTGTTTAGTTGATTTTCATTATTTATCTGTTTTCTAATTTTTTTTAATTACGACTATTTTTTAGAGCAGTTCTAGGTTCACAGAAAATTGAGGGGCAGGTACTTCCCAAATACCTACTGCCCCACAAATGCAGAGTCTTCACTACTGTCAAAAACACCCACCAGATGGTATATTTGTTACAATGGGGAATTTACATTGACACATCATAATCATCCAGCGTCCACAGGATCATACAGGGTAGTTTAACTGCCCCAAAGATCCTCTGTGCTCTACCTATTCATCCTTCCCTTTCTCCCCCAACCAGTGGCAATCACTGGCATCTTTACTATTTCCATACTTTTGCCTTTTTTGAAATATCATATAGTTGAAATCATACAGTAGGTCGTCTTTTCACATTAGCATCTTTCACTTAGTAAAATGCATTTAGGTTTCCTTCACGTCTTTTCATGGTTTGATAGCTTATTTCTTTTTAGCTCTGAATAGTATTCTATTGTCTGGATGTACCACAGTTTATTTATCTATTCATCTGCTGAAAGACATCTTGGTTGCTTCCAAGTTTGGGCAATTATAAATCTGTATCCATGTACAGGTTTTTGGGTGGATGTAAGTTGTCAACTACTTCGGGTAAATACCAAGGAGCACAATTGCTAGATTGTACGGTGAAAGTAAGTTTGGTTTCTGAGAAACTGCCAAGCTGTCTTCCAAAGTGGCTGTGCCAGTTTACATTCTCACCAGCAAGGAATGAGGGGTCCTGTTGCTCCACATCCTTGCCAGAATTTGATGTTATCCGTTTTTTGGATTTTGACCATCGTAATAAGTGTGTGGTGATATCTCATTATTGATTTAATTTGCATTTCCCCAAGTGATATATGATGTGGCACATCTTTTCATATGCTTATTTGCATCTGTATATCTTCTTTGGTGAGGTGTCTCTTAGGATCTTTGACTCATTTTAAAATCAGATTGCTTGCTTTCTTACTATTGAATTTTAAGTGTTCTTTGTATATTTTAGATAGCAGTCCTTTATCAGATGTGTCTTTTGCAAATATTTTCTCCAAGTCTGTGGCTTCCCTTTTCATTATATTGACATTGCTTTCCACAGAGCAGACATTTTTAATTTTAATGAAGTCTAGCTTATCAATTATTTCTCTCATAAATCATGCTTTGATATTGTATCTAAAAAGTTATCACCATACCCAAGAGCATCTAGGTCTTCTCCTATGTTATCCTCTGGGAGTTTTATAGTTTTGTGTTTTACATTTAGGTTTGACCTGTTTGTGAAAGATGTAAAGTATGTATCTAGATAATTTTTTTTTTTGCCTGTGGATGTCCAGTTGTTTCAGCACCATTTGTTGAAAAGTCTTTCTTGGCTTCATGCTATTACCTTTGCTTTTCTGTCAAAAGTTCATTGACTCTATTTATGTGAGTCTATTTCTGAGCTCTCTATTCTGTTCCACTGATCTGTTTGTCTGTTTTTGCACATACTACACTGTCTAGATTGCTAAGCGACTATATGATTCAGAAGAAGAGAAAGACTCAAGACTTACAGTTCATCTGAATACACATTGTTATGAGGAATATTTTGATGTCAAATGTCATTTGCCCTATTGTCTATGGAAAGTTCAAGAAAAGTTGTCTCGGATGTCTTTATGTAGGCTGTTTATCTCTCTAGCTATTCTGATACTCCAGCCCTGTTTCATTTGGCTGTATGCCTTGTATTCCATTTCCATGGATTCTAGAATCATTTCTAGGCTGCAGCTGAAGAAAACATCTTTTGGGGGGCTTATGTATAGATACATAACGATTGCTTTTAAGAGGTACCCTCCTCATGTTCGCACACTCCCAGATTCGACACTAATGTGAGGCTAATCTCTCACAACTAGGAACCCATCTAGTGGATACCTGAGAGGCCTCTCCTGTTTGCTCAATTGACTGTCACATGGAGCACACCACGAAAGGTCCATTTTTTTTTTTTTTTTGCTAGATAACACCCTTTTCTGCACTTAGCCTACTCTCTTCCATTTGAAATTCAGCAAGCTTGAAATAACAACAGATCCTGTCCCTGATGGGGCATCAATGGAAATATATCTGTCATGTAATTGAGGAGGCTGTGGCATTGGGAGACCTAAGTCTTTGACCTGTAACCTTCCATCACCTGTGCAGTGAACACAGAAGAAATCTCATTGTTCATTGCAGTGGCTAAATGAGGAGCAGCATGTATAGTATTTGCTGGTGTAGGATTTTTCATTTAATTAAATCTGAGTTTCTATCTGCCCAAGGTACCTCATTGATAAAGGGAGGATGCTGAAAAAGCTTTGTCGGTGTTTAAGTCCCACAATAACTTTTTCCTGATATAATTAAAGTCCGTCCATTGAATTTCAGTTCTCAGGGAATGTTATTGTTTGTGAGCCAACACTGTCATCGCGACTTTGTATTTATACAACAGCTTTATTAGTCCTGTGACCTTGGGCAAGTCACTTAACCCCTGTGACTTTTGCTATTAAGCAGTTATTAATGCCTGCTAAACAGAGTTGTTGTCAGGATTACATATATAGTGAATGTGAAAGAGCCTCCTTACTTAGAAAGGGAACCACCTGCATTATCTCAGTTCATTCTTACAATACCAGTGGGAGGGTAGACCAGTTTTTTGGGTGTGTGTGTGTGTGTGTTTGTGTGTATAAGTGTGTGTGTTTAACTCTCAATTCCAGATGAAAGTTCAGGTTCAGTAAACATTAAGTAAACTGTCTAACATTGCAGAGCTGGAAGGTTGCAAAACAGAGATTTCCCTTCTGGCTGTTTTGACACTCATTGACACTCGTAACACATCAGACCCTACATACATTTCCTGACACTAAAGCCTGACCTCGTTCAGAAATCTCACATTGACTCCCAATGTATTGCAAGAAATCACATTTAAAAACGCAAACAGAAGATAATAGGCATCTTTCAAAACTGACCTGGAACTGAAAGTGCTCACTTTGGAGAAGAATCCGGGGTGTGTAGGGATGATTCACATTGCCTTGTGAGAGTTGACTGTTAAATTGTTAGAAATTTCAACAGCTGGTGTTAAACACATCGTTAAATATTAAGCTATATAAATATAGCCATTGTTAAATATTAAATTATATAAATTAGCTAATTAAATTATAGTGCAAAGGTGATGAATACTCAAAATTTATCACTTCCTAAATATTTTTACTACATTTTACTATTTTCTATACTTTAAAGCATATTGTAACTGTATGGTGGACATACTATATATATAAAATGGTCACTTACTACATATATGGCAGAAGTGATGGCATGTCCCTTTGTTTTGTAATAGGGAAGAAGAAATATGACTCCTTGTTGGATCTGTTTCTTTTTTTTTTTAATATTTATTTATTTGGTTGCACTGGGTCTTGGTTGTGGCAGGCAGGCTCCTTATTTGCGGCTCACCAGCTCCTTAGTTGCAGCACGTGGGCTCCTTAGTTGTGGCAGGTGGGCTTCTTAGTTGTGGCTCACTGGCTCCTTAGTTGCAGCACTTGGGCTCCTTAGTTGTGGCAGGCAGCCTTCTTAGTTGTGGCTTGCTGGCTTCTTAGTTACAGCACGTGGGCTCCTTAGTTGTGGCATGCAAACTCAGTTGCAGCATGAATGTGGCATCTAGTTCCCTGGCCAGAGATTTAACCCGGGCCCCCTGCATTGGGAGCACAGAGTCTTTATCCACTGCACCACCAGGAAAGTCCTCAGATCTGTTTCTTTTACTTTAACCTTGGTATTCTATTGCTTTGGCTACAAGTTAAGAATGTTGCCTATAGCCTGAAATATACAGGGTAGCCCATTCTCAAGGCTCTGACCTTTAAAGGTATAACACTTTCCCAATCATACAGAGATAGAAAGTGGCAGAACAGAGAATAACATTTGTCTTCTTGGAGGGTTACAGGAGCATCATGACCTGTTCTACATGGACAGATGCAGGAACAAAGGCTTCTGACATGAAGAAGTTTACAACAACCAACCCCCCTCCCCTTTTGGTATAAAACAAGCCTGAGTTCTAACTTGAGTAAGGTGGTTCTTTGGAACACTAGTCCACCATCTTCTTGGTCTGCTGGCTTTCCAAATAAAGCCGCTATTCCTTGCCTCAACAACTCATCTCTCGATTTATTGACCTGTTTTGCAGCAAGCAGTATGAACTTGGACTCGGTAACACCTTCTGATACTAGATTATCAAAGACTGCAGGTTCCATCTTGGGTTTCTTTCTCTCCGTCTCTTGGATATCTTACTCTAGGGAAACCAGCTGCCATGTCTTCAGGACATCCAGGCAGCCTATGGAGAGGACCATGTGGCAAGGAAATGAGGTCTCCAGCCTATAGCCGGAGAGCAACTGGAACCTGCCAAAACCACATGAACCTGGAAGTCTTCATATGACTACATTCCCAGCTGACAGCTTCACTGTAGCTCAGGAAAGACTTTGAGCCAGAACCAAGCAGTCAGGCTGCTCCCCGTAATCAGTAACTACTCCAGTAGCAAAGCATCTAAATATTCTTCAACTTGATGTCTTATTTTAGAGGGATTCCTGTAGAGGTCAAGAAACCTCTTTTTCCCTAAATGTTACACAATTGTGAACAAACTGAAAATTATACCCACGATTAGCAGAAATGTTTGCCCTTTAAAATTTTCTACTTAGTAGGCTCAGGCAAAAAAAAAAAACAGTTAACTGCTTTCTGAAACTGTTTAATTTGGGGGAAAGGCTTATTATTTCAAATGTGAATTTAGATATGAAATAACATAGTTATTTTTTCTCTTTAAATATGAACTATCAACCTGCAAAATTAAACCAGGGTTATCCAGGAAAGTCTCTCAAGGTCTATGCAGGATGTGAATAGTTTATTCTTAATGGAAGTAAAAATTACATGGTTGTCCTTACTGAGTAAGGGAAGAAGGGTGGCCAGGGAGAGTGTTACAGCAACATACAGTGATGCTTTTGTGCGGAAGTTAAGGCAAGTAGCCGGGAGGCTTTGGGTGTTTTTGCCACTGGACGGAAGTTTAGTGGAAACCCTGGAACTAAACTAAAACTTTCACATGTTTGAGTCTTAATATGGCACATGCTCTCTGATATACTATGGGGAATCTTTGCTCCTTACGGGAGTGGCAGAAGTTATATCCTCTTAACCTGAGCAACCAAAAGACCCTACACCCAAGCATCACTAGAAAAGATACTTACGGGGACTTGGGTTTCCCCTCAGTCGTATCCTGCATATCTATAGAGGTACCCAGGCTTCAGATATATATCCATTATCTATATCTATATTTACATCTTTAGATATATACATATATATATATCTACACATAGATATATATAAATTATAAATGCTGACATAAACTTTATTCTACAGTAATAGGCCAGGAACTTCACTGAACCTCACGATATTTGTGTTACTAAAAAATAAATCATCCACAACTTCACTAGGTGACCTCTTGCTTCCAGGGATGCACACCAAAATGTGCAGAATTTTGGAAAATATGGTAAAGATGTACAGAATTTTTAAATGCTCCAAAAATTGCCAAATGAGATTATTTGCTGAATTGAAGGACTGTGCCAAAAGCATTTTAAAGAGAAAATCCTGAATAAGAAAATTCTTGAGTCATTGGTTATTCTGTGGTCTTATGGCAGAGGAAAAGCTAAGGCAGCCCAGATACAGTTACTAAAATAAGTCTATAGTTACTAAAATAAGTCCCAGCTTTTCTCTCTTTTTCTGTCTTTTTTTTTTTTTTAATAGTAATTTTGAGGGGATGGATCTTTTTACCTCTCTTATTTTTAGGAAGTAATACTTTCTTAAAACTTTTTTTTTTTTTTTTTTTTTTTTTTTTAGAGGGGAAATTAAATAATTGTGGTGG
>NW_020173401.1:981812-1024344 GCF_003031525.2 Neophocaena asiaeorientalis asiaeorientalis
ATAGGCAATTGCAGTGAGGCAATGTTCAAACCTGGGAGACATTTTATTTTTTACACATATTTATGCATGTGAGTTCTTTCAGTCTTTCATTTTTCCCAGTCAAGGGAGATGGTGGTGGCAAGGTAGTTTTCTAGGCAAAGCCTCTTTCTTTCTCCTGACTTAGAGAGACTGCTTCCTTCAAATTTAGCTCATGTGTGGAAAACTTATTCACCCTCCCTCCTCTGATTTAAAGAATTAAAATAGGTCTAGGAAGGGTCTTCCCTGGACACTAGGCATCTCATTTCCACTGTTAAAGAAGAGAGATCTCTCTTGGGCACTCAGGTATGCTCCTCACCTGTAGAAATGTAATTTGCTGGCTCTTTTTGAACTCTGCCACCATAGATGTACACTCCAAAGTTCCTCCTCCAGTTTCAGCTACCTGGGGTAGTCTTTCCTCTTATCTTGCAGTTCATACTTTTAGCTTTCTCCATGTTTCGCTGAGTCCACATTTACATTTTTATTTCTGATCCCCCTTGATATTTTGAGAGGATTTCTCAAAAAGGCGAATGCTGATTTTATGCCACTATTTTAAAACTAGATGCCCAGTTCTTTTGTTTGAAATGTATTGTGTAGAATATACATACTTGGATCATTAATCCAGTCTCTAGACTAGGGACTGGATTAATGATCCAAGTATAGACCATTAGATTAGATCTAATCTTCCTAGATTGTAATTCTTCTTACCTTTTAGGGTTTAAAATGTTGATATATCTAAAGTATTTGCAACAGTGGAGGAAATAGTGCTGCTAATATAGAATTCTGAAATTCCCTTCATTTCAGTTTTCTGCTGTAAGCAAACCTCAGTAGGTACAACCAGGTTTAATAGTATTGGTAGTAGAAAAAGGAAACAGAGACACCCATCAGCTGTTGCTCCTCTGTTACCTGTGTTGTCTCAATTATTTTCAGCATAATTTTTAATATTCACAGGGCAGTTCTCAACTGAGCCTACTTTTCACTCCAAATGTACAAATTATATATTTCTTGAATTTGAATCCATTTTTCTGAAGGGCTTCTGGTACTGGAATTCATTTACAGCATAAAGTTCTATGATTCATTAAAAAAAAAAGATCATGTGAGGTTAAAAAAAGTGAGAAATTTAATTTCATATAAAAATAGCTGTACTTTTAAAATATAATAAGTAGGGAAGGTTAAAAATCAACAAATCTAGATATTTGGGGTTTTTTTTTTTTGGCTTGAATTACTCTCCTGTAGTATTTAACCAACATTAAATAGTAGTTCTAAGCAATCTTCTCTCTTTCTGTAGTAAAGGGATCCTCGGTAAAAATATTTCTGGGCAAGATTCTAATATTGATAGTGTTGTAAACCATCTCTCATGATGACGCGAGACTCTCTCTTGTTTAGTTAGAAGTTTTGTTTGTCTGCATGTATGTTCACTTTCTGTCAATTTGAAGTGAATCTGGTTCCAAGACTAACGTGTGGATTTTAACAAACAGGTAAAAGTGTGAGAGGAAAAAGGGTCACTTGCGGTGACAGATGGATCCTGGTTTCTCCTGGGGGAAAAGTCTTAGAATTGACACTCCTGGGCTTCCCTGGTGGCACAGTGGTTGAGAGTCCGCCTGCCGATGCAGGGGACACGGGTTTGTGCCCCGGTCCGTGAAGATCCCACATGCCGTGGAGTGGCTGGGCCCGTGAGCCGTGGCCGCTGAGCCTGTGAGTCCGGAGCCTGTGCTCCGCAACGGGAGAGGCCACAACAATGAGAGGCCTGCGTACTGCAAAACAAAAAAAAAAAGAAATGACACTCCTGCTAAATCCCAGGATGTTCCAAGAGGGAACATCTCTTCCAAGGGCCAAATTGAGGAAGCAGACACGCCTGGAAAACTTTACCATGTATAGAAGGAAACAGGAAACAGTAGAATCCCTGAAAGATAAAGTGGTTTGTGCACGCCATCCCTGGCCATGAGTCCACACAGATGAATGGTCAATGTCAAGAACAATCTGTGTAGCTCAAGGGGTTTCTGAGATCAGGGACAGCTGATAGAGGTGGAACTTAAAAGACTAGAAATATAATCAGTGGCAGCACTGATGCTTTTGCCAATGCAGCTAGATGTTGTTAAGATAAAATGGAGAATAGGCTTGAAAATCCCCCAAACAGACAAAATCATATAAGCCACGTGAGCAAAAACTAAATCTTGCTTATTTCATGAACATAAGCAAAACTCAGCTTAGGTTATTTCTTGTAAATGCCTCTCATAATCACAGAAGAAACTTGTCATTTTTCTAAACTGGTGTTAAGATAATCTCTTAACCAATCCCCTGCTGTCTGGAAACCCCCACTGTAATAAGCAGTCATTGTGAAGGTTTAACAACTTCCTCATCCTCATTTATGAGCCATTCTGTGATGTTATGCTTCTGGGCTTCATATTAGTTTGGGATTTGAAGACTCATAGTTTGCAAACTCTTCTTTTTGTGGACAATACACTCTTACTAAATGCTGTTTTACTGATCTGGTTTTAATTTTTACTATTTCTGGATTTTTGACAGTCTGGATACTTTTTTCTTTCTTTTTTAAGTTATTTATTTAGTTTAGTTTTTCCCTTGATCTTGTTTTTTTTTTTAATTTTTATTTTATATTGGAGTATAGTTAATTAACAATGTCGTGTTAGTTTCAGGCGTACTGCAAAGTGATTCAGTTATACATTTACATGTATCTATTCTTTTTCAAATTCTTTTCCCATTTAGGTTATTACAGAATATTGAGCAGAGTTCCCTGTGCTATCCAGTAGGGCCTTGTTGGTTATCTGTTTTAAATATAGCAGTGTGTAAATGTCAGTCGACAGTCTGGATACTTTAAAGCCCAGAGAGACCTGAGACTTGCCCCTAGAAGCAAGTAGCCAACAAGAAAGTGCAGTCTTGAGATTGGGAACCCACATCTCAAGAGCAAAAGGAAAATATACAAAAGAGGTACAGTTCAAAAATATCCAGCAGCCTAAAATTTTGAGGCAAAAATATTATTGAATAGAAAATGGGTCCCTGTCCTAGAACAACGGGTCTCTGGTCTAAGAGTTCCTAATTTTATCCAGTAGTAACCATATAAAAGCGGTGTAAATAAACACAGAAACTAATACTCAGCAGTGATTCTTGTTTCTGCCAAGGAAGTAGAGCCATTTAAGTAAATTACTTGTGAATGACGTGTGCAAAAATTGTGCACATGTAAGTAATGATTAACTGAGGCACTTATGTGCAAGGATGTCAATATGTATGTCCATTTATACACATTAACCTCTCTCGCCCTGGTTATCATGGCGTTTCCAGGGTATTATAATCAAGGTAAGACCATTCCGCCTAGCAGGTTAAGTAGGGAGGATTATTTAGCTGGCGGTGTAGGTTTGGCTTAAGTTTCTCAAGACTAGCTCATAGAGAGCTATTTCATATAGATGTAAACATTGCATTAGGCTTTTCTCACTCCCTTAAAATTCACGCCCGCCCCCCTTCCTTTATTATCACAATGAGTGCTCTTATCCAGAGGTGTGAAAAAAAACAGCATTTAATGTTTATCTTTGGAGGTCTTTCTGGCATACTTTGGCATCTTCTGGTGAAATTCAGCACCTTTCAAATAATACTGAGCATGTTTTTGGATGAGTTGATGACTCCTAACATCTCAATTTAGGAAAAACCTGTCCTAAGAGCATCCTCTGAAGAATTCCAGCACGAACTGATAATACCCCAATCAGAGAAGAAAACATAAAACCTTAAGTCAAAATGAAATGCACAAATAATGCAAAATGACAATTTAATGAAATGGGAATAAAATTCAAAGTTTTTCAGGTAGCACATAACTTCAGAAAGCTCACTCGGGTACACAGAGCATCCCTCCCTGCTGAGCCAGAGAGAAGCTGAGTCTGCCACAAGCCTCATGCTGTTGTTCCCAGAGCTGCCCCAGTGACTGCCTGTGAAAACGCAATTTAGAAGATGCCATTTGACTGTCCTCAGAAAGACATCATTAGTTAATTAAACTGTAGCTATTTAAGCACCTGTAACAAGTAATGGGAATTTCAGTTCTACTGATAAAAGGATATTATTTATAATGAGCTTCACCACCAAAGGAGTTCAGAATGTGGAAAGCTAACCATTAAATTGTGACTCAGAACGTTTTCATAACATCTGAGCTGCACATGCTGGTGACAGGACAAGAACCAGGATATGGAGAAAGCGTGAGAGCTAATGAGCCTGCCTGTAGGAATAGTTGGCTCTTTGGGGGGGAATCTTCTCTATTTTTTGGGGTAGAAATGGGAGGTGGGAAGGTAACTCGGGAAGGGGGCATTGCTTTTTTCCCTCCACATTAATATGAGATTCAACAGAGAAGCCTATGGTTTTTTAATAGTGCTAGAATGTTCCACATTCTTCCTCTAAGAAATGTCAGCAGCAACTATAACTTCTTAGAAAAATCATGCAATGATATAAAATGGCTAAGATCGGAGCTTCTTGGCCCGCATAACTTTGTTTGAGCAATCTCTTTCCCCTGCCACTGAAAGCCAGCTTTAAGTTTAAGATCTTCATATACCATCCATTACCTTAAGCTGTTGAGTAAACTACCAAGACTCGGGACATTCACTCCCTTTCTTTAAGATTTTAGCTCCAGCACCTCAGTCACTCTCCTTTATACTCTGCCTGCCACGATCCTTGGTGATGCCAGCATTCACGTCATTTTCCAGTACAATCATCTTTCACTTCCTTGACCTCTCCTCAGATGAACTTGTCCTCCACACTAACTGAGCCATGGTCATACCCAAAACTTTTCATTGCCAGTGATAAAAACCGATCTACAATCTCAAGCTTAACCTACTGTCTCTCCAGTTCACTTAATTCAGTACACACCAGCATCATCCTTCAACCCCACCAGGACGCATGAAACATTCATTACTGATCATACCACCTATTTTTCTGACCCGTACATTCTCACACTTTCAAATGCTTCCTTATATAACATAGATTTCACAGTCAGTGTTACATCTTCAATTAACTTTTTGCTTCATTTTTCTTACTTTATTACGGTTATTTGAAAAGCCAATAACCTCAGTAAAATGCAGTTTCCACTTATTCTATGCATCCACTCGCATAGCTATGTATGGTAGGAAAAAACACAGGTGTATGCTGACTGGTCTTGGGCAATAATCTGAAGTGGACCTGTAATGCTGCCCTGTAGGCACAATTTCTCCCTCTAATCTTGGCTTTCTCCCATCTTCTTCCCAGCCTCAGCCTCACTTTCAGATGATGACCTTGTTCCTTCACTGACAAAATGCAACCAAGTAGAAGAGACTTTTTGCAAGGCATATACCCATACCTTCATACCAACCCACACACCGAAAATCTGCCTCCCCTCCTACTACTGTGGATGCCTTGGTTGTGTTCCTTGTTTAGGCCACCCTTTTACTTGTGCACAGGATGCATTTCCTTCCAGCATTTCCTCCGGAACATCACTCTAGCAGTCTTTCACTCTCCCTTTGCATCATCAATCTTCCCCTTCCGATTGCTTCATTCCAGTAAGCATACAGACATGCTGGGAATTTTCTGTATTTAAAAAGAAAAAAAAAAAAAAAAAAATATATATATATATATATGTATGTATTTATAAAAAAAAAAAAATATATATATATATATATATGTATGTATGTATAAAACTCTTGATCCTACTTATAACTACTGCCTCATTTCCCTGCCATCCTTTAAGACAAAATGCCTCAAGTCCTTTATACCCACTATACCTCTCCTATCTTTTCTCTTATATTCTCTCAAATCAGACTTTGCCCCCACCGCTCCTGTGAATCATCTTTTCTCAAGTTCATCACCGACCTCCACATTGGTAAATCCCATGATCAATTCTCAGTCTTCGTAATACAACACAGTAAGTGTCCACAGGTCCTGGTTTGCCTGGAACAATCACTGTTTATACCTATTGTCCTTCTGTGGGTATTAACAGTGTCATTATTCATGCTTAAAAGTGTCCCAGTCTCCAAAAAAGAGAAGAAAAGCAAGGGGTTCACCAAGATTTTGGAAGAGGTGAATTCATGAGGGCCTTCAGTCTGGTTAACAATACATCCCAAACTTGCTTTAAAACAATTCTGTAGAATGTAATATCTTGCAGAATAGGTGTATTAATAGGCATTATTGCAGAAAGTGCCAGGTCCCAGAGGCCACTGAGAAGCCATGCATCTTAGGCAGTCACTTAATATCTCTCGACCATCATTGTTCTATTAAAATAATTCAACGTATATGTATAATCAGCGAACTCTATGGGCTTGGCACTGCTCTAGACATAGCAGGCATTGCAGTGAATAAAAAAGTTCTCACATTTATGGAGCTTGGAGCCTAGTAGGGGAGAAAGAAAATAAATCAGCACACAGATATTTGGTCAGATAGTGTTAAAAACTATAATGGAGATAAATCATAGACCAGGCTATAGTGATGGGGTAGGGAAAAATAAAGAAATAAAGAGACCCAATACAGTGGAACAAGCAGTTGGGGTACATAAGCAAGTGCATTTAAGCAGAGTGGACAGCAAGTGCAAAAGTCCCAAGGTAGAAGCACACTTTGTAGTGTTGTAGGGACAGCAAAGAGGCCAGTATTGAAGCCTGTGAACAGCTGGGAGAGTGGAAGAAGGTGGGGGTCAGAAGAGAAAGTCAAGCACTAATGGAGGCTTCAGGGCAAGAGAAGGCTCTGGGATTGAAATCTTTGGATGGTGTCTAGCAGGGGATCATCCAGGCGGCTGGGCAGAGAATAAACTGTACAGATAAAGAGTATTATTCAGGAGATTCTTGTTTGAATCCAAGCTAGAGTTAATGGTGTCCTGGAGGAGAATGTTAATGGTAGAATTGCCATATGTGGTACTACTCCAGATGTATTTACTGGTAAATGTGATGTATGATCTGAGAGAACCTGAGAAGACAAGTTTTTAGTCTGCATAACTGTTCAGTTTACTAAAATGGAGAACACTGAAGAAAGAGCAGATTGTAGACTAAGAGTTTAAAAGACAAGAGTTCTACTTTAAAATTTAATATATGAGTGTTTTATTTTTCCTGTATCCAAGTGGAAGTTTAAGTAGGTAATCCCACTATGTGTTTCTTCAGCTCTGGGGAGAAATCAGCACTGATAATATTAATTGGAACCCATCAGCACTTTACCCTCTCATGCTGGAAAGAGGCATTACAAGGGCCTCTGATCCAGTTGATGCATTTTGCATCCATTGTTTCATAATTTCCCTCCCAAGTTTCCTTATGGAAAACTCCATAAAATAGAGAACTTTCTAACTCTCAAAAGATTTCATTCTGTTCTGTTCTAGAACTGGATTAGTAGTTTTATACATAAAGATATAGATGTACATATATTTAAATTTGACTCAAAATTTTATCCCCTGAAATATTTATTCATTCAGTCTTATGAAATCACACAGAAAGTTCACATGACACTTCAGAACATACAAAGATAGTAATTACTTCTAATGTAAAACTTCTTTGTTCTGTGTTAGACATCCTCACTTTTAAATGACCCACTGTACACTTTGTAATTGGCCTTTGGGGCCCTCTACTACTTTATTTTTTCCCTTATAGATACGCTAATAATAGCTAGCAATACCCCCTTCAAAGCACATAGCTCATAATGAGACAACCATGGCTCTTCTCATTATTTATTCTGAGCCAGAGGTAAAATGCGCAGCCAAGTATTTTGCACAGCTCCGTGATCCCACGTCTTTCCATGGAGGACAGGCCTACAGTATTTGAAAAGAAATCACAAAAATTGAAAGCAGTGTTTTCTACAAACATAATAAATGTTCACTTAACTCATGATGCATGCTTCGGGTTGTAATTGGGGATGAAATTCTTTAGGCTACTGATAACTCACTGGTAAATGCTGTTAAAAAATGGTTCTAATCAGTACAGTTGATAAATGGAGTTTTTTGTTTGCTTCTTTGTTTCTAAATCTGCCAAACTGACTTAAAACCTCCGCCCTATTTTTTCATGAGGGTTAATGTAATGAAAGTTCCATTGTGAAAAAAAAATTAGACACAAAAAGTTGTGGACAGTTAGTAAAGGATAAAAGATAATATCTTGTGTGCAGAAGCAATAATGGGAAGACTTAGATTGACTGTATTTAATTGTCTAAATCAAAAACAAATTACTGTCGTTCCCTTAAAAGCATTTCTTACCATGTAAAGAACAGGGAACATAGTAGAAGCTCTGCACTTTGACATCAGTAAAATGCCTGTTACAGTGTGTCATGAAATATGACCCAGAAAATTGGTTTAAATTGACTTGTAAGAGGACACAGGAGCATGGGTTAGAAAGTAGCTAACTCATGAGAAAGATCAATGATCATTACAACTGCTGGCCCCTCTCTGTCTCAGGTCCTGATATAGAGTTAACCTTCTTATTAGGGGTATTTTCATGCTGCAATCTGCAAATGTAGTCGTTTAGAAAGTGCCAGATTCAAGCTGGTGCTCAGATGAGCTGCATGTTGAATTAAAGATGACCACAAATTATGCGGCAGCCTTTCCATCAAGACTTGGGATTTCCTTCCCCTCCCCATGAAGATAGAAGGCTCTGTGGCTGCTTTCACTAGTAGAATACAGATGCAACTTGGTGATAATTCCCTGGTCCAGGATTAAAATCTTCCACTCCTATCTTCTTTTTGTTTGCTGCCTCTGGGATTTCAGCCATTTTACTGTGAGAAACCTAGGATACCTATATGGACGCTCCAGGAGACAGGCTAGTTGAGCTCCAGCTCCCACCCAGCCTTTGGACCATCCAGCCCCACAGAACTTTTGCATGATGCCAGCCCCAGGGACCATCAGAAGACGACTGTATAAGAGCTCCCAAGCAATCAACCCCCAGATGACCCCTGCAATGCACAGAACCGTGAGAGATTATAATGCATTTGCAGAGCAGGAGAGGTTGTTACACAGCAATATGTAACTACAACAACCTTTAAATAGTGGAAAATGTGTAGTTTAAAATAATGTTATAATCCTTCCTCAGAAGAGGATGCTCTCATTGATTTATATTAGAAAGCATACGAAGATGCACACACTGGCTATTGAGATAAAATCTGCAAACAAATGTAAGCCCTACCCCTCAAAAAATCTTTCATAAACTTATTTTAAAATTTTTCTCTTTGAAGTCAGTGGAAGGGGAAGAGAGCTTTGCTGTATCTACTCTATAGTCTGATTTGAGATGAGTATCTGGTTATATTTTAGTAATATCTAAAAGGGTTAATAGAATTTGTTTATTTTTATTATTTTACTCGTTTTAGATGACTTTATTTTACAGATCTCAGATTATATTTTTATTAGCCATACTGGGGTTAAGCTGTAAGATAACTTTCCAAAACAAACCAAAATTTCTTCTGTGAAAACACAGTATACACTGTTTCAGAGAGTAAGTGTGAGACTTGTGAAACAGTAACCTACATAGGAATGAATAGTCTTTTTAGTCCATAGTAGGCACTAAGCAACTACCTGTTAATCAACTGATTGATGGCCTGGCCCACATATAGAGGTTCCATGTCATGAAGACAGACAGCTTCGTACATCTCTGGTTACATCCTGCATGCAAGGAAATGCTTCAGGACATGAGGCATACACGTTTATAGAAATCAACACCTGGAGGACTCTTTTAAGACTTTCTATCATCAATCATTATCTAACTCTGACAGTTTATGTCATAGTATTAAATGTCCCAGTACAATCTGGGTCTGGATTTTACACGTGGTAATTGATTTAAGACTGTCTCCAATTATTTGAAGAGAGAAAAGAAAGGGAGAGAATTTCCTTGTTATTTTTCTTTTCAGTACCCACAGCAAACATACATAGGAATTAAAATGCTGACATTTTAGTACCTCATAATACTTTAAGAACTATTTTAGATTTTCTTTTTGAAAAATCTTTTGAATTAAAAAAAAAATGGGAAGAGCAGCCAGACACTTCAAATAGTGTGAACTTTGAAATTGCCACCTGCAATTAAAAAAAAAAAAAAAAAACTTCTCTCTCCACTCTGGAATTGTGATCAGCTAACACAATCCATCACTGACTCCGACTGGGACTCATGCCAGTATTGCAAATTGCCACTGTATCAAGACCTCTTACCCTCTTTCTATGTGTGCTTCTTTGCTTTAAAAAAAAAAAAAAAAGATGAGTTTGAAAAAAAGAGAGTGGGTTTGTATAGAAGGTTAGGCTGGTGAGAAGAATGAGGAAGGGAGTAACATGTGAACATCCGAAATACATGCTTTCTTGGCATTCCCTGCCTTTTGGTATGTGTGGGGGACTTTTTTTCTTAGTATCTCCACCAGAGTAAAGAGGACTCATATAAAATTGGAATAAAAGAAAGAGGGAATTTCTCCTGCTGACATTTCCTTTACCCCAAAATAACCTTGAATCAGAGAGGAAATAAAACAGATGCTTTTCCTGCTTTCTGTACATACCTTTTTCTCTCTCTTTTTAAACCACTGCTTGTACTGACCTTATGATACACTCTGTGTGTGTGTGTGGGGGGGGGGGTTATGTGTATGAGTGTATGTATTCTTTAAGGTGCTTCATTCCTGAAGTTTCAAAGTACATGGCAAGAGTACCTAACTGGGAGACACTGGCATCAGACTTTGTTTACACTTTATCTATTGGGTGATCAACATGACTTTTGGAATGTTTCCTTGACTCGCTATATCACAGTGATTATCCACCTACGTGAGGCAAAAATGAATCTGTGAAAATAAAACATGACGCAGAGGTCTACTGAATTTCAAGGTTAAAGAAATGTTTCCTGAGCCGTCCAGACATAAAAAGTAAAACACCAGTTTTGGGCCCCAGAACTTCACGGGTGGATTTCATCAAACAGTTAAGTCAACAGTCTCCACAGACTCTTCTAGGAAAGAAAAGAAAAGGAAATACTGACCAGTTTGTTTCGTGGGGCCAATATAACCTTGATACAAAAATGTAGTAAATACATTACAAGAAAGGAAAACTGCATGCCAATCTAAATTTAATCTGGAGATACATAAGGTGGATACCACAATTCCGTTTAGAAATAACACTATCAAGAGAAAACAATAGATGGAAAGATATATTGGGTTCATAGAGTCTATCTCAATAGTTTTAAGATGAATAGTCTCCCCAATATCATTTATACAGTCATTGCAACTATAATTGAAGTACCAGATGTTTTGCTGTCTTTCTGCATGAACCTGGAGTTGATCCCATGTGTAGTGTTCAATCAGCATTTCCATGTGTCACAAACTCATGGATCCAAGAGTTATTTATCATACCACGAACTGGCTGTGTGGATATAGTGGGAGCCAGTCTGGTTCTTTTCGCATATGCAAGGATAAGTACCTATCTTCCTTTAAAATCCTCCCTGTTCTTAAGAATTTCTTTCTGAAGGTTTTTTTGTTCGTTTTTTTCCCCACCAATCTACTTGGATCAAAAGACCAAAAGAACAGACCAAATTATATTAACCAGACATGACAAAGCATAGTCTTTTTGGTTTATTTCCCATTGATTTTTGGATTATGGCTCCATTAGAGATTAGGGTGAATTGCAAACTCTAAAAATATAAAAAATTTTCAACAATGACCTTCAAAAAGTAGATAAAGGAAAGAAACAACACTTTTTTGTATTCCTTTTGGTATGTAACAGGCTACTGCAGTGCTTGGGAGTTGGCAGTCTTGTCCTTAGATTTCTTGGGTCCATCAGGGAACTAAGATCCAAAGCTAATTGTCACCCCCAAAGCTGGGAAGACAGGTGCATCCAGAGAGATACAGCACCAAGATCTGCTTAGCTGGAGAAGAAGCTGTTGGAGAAAGCTGTTGCAGCCACTAACTGATAAAAACTTAAATGGTCATTCTGATGAATTGCTGGAGGCTGAGTGTGCAAGAGACTGAAAGTGGGTAAATTCTGGGGGAAGCAGTGTTAGGAGAGCGTCTATACATGTGTGGGTTCCTCCATCAGGAATTCTACCAGGTCCTCCAGGCGAAGAAAGAAAAATCCCCTTATGGCCATGGCAGAGGTGGAGAAGAAGAACCATTGTGAACCAGACCCAGACCCTTCTCCTACTCTCCAGTAAAGGGCTTCACCAGAGTGCAAGTTTAAAACCTTTACCCAGCTGTTTGAATAGAATTCCTCCCCATTCTACCGCCCTCCAGACTTCATGATAGAAAAAGTATAGAATCCATATTGCTTTTTCCTCTTGCTTCAGGTAGATAGATGATAGATAGGTAGGTAGGTAGGTAGATAGACACAGACAGATAGATACGGATGTAATGTTTATTTTTCCAAATTTTACTTTTTAATTTAAAATACATAGCTCAAAGTAAAGTCTGGAATTTAGGGTCATTGTATCTTCTTTTCTGCTTCATTGCCAGAAGATTTATTGATCCCTTAATAATTATAATATAATAATAACTCTTGAACTGCCCCCTGCTAGCCTTCTTTCCTCCACTAGTTTTTGTTTAGTGATATTATTATTATTATTTTTTGCGGTACGCTGGCCTCCCACTGTTGTGGCCTCTCGCGTTGCGGAGCACAGGCTCCGGACGTGCAGGCTCCAGATGCACAGCCTCAGCGGCCATGGCTCACGGGCCCAGCCGCTCCACGGCATGTGGGATCTTCCCGGACCGGGGCACGAACCCGTGTCCCCTGCATCGGCAGGCGGACTCTCAACCACTGCACCACCAGGGAAGCCCGATATTATTATTTTAACAGCATTGTGACTCATAGAATTTACATTTGGTTTTCTACCCACATTCACAGAGTATGTTAGTTTCAGTTTAATATTTAAATGGGTTACTACACACTAGTTCTTTTACCGTGACTTGGACATTTTTGAGTTCCTTATTTTTATTCATCTTTTGATTCTGTTGACTTCATTTTATAGTGTGTTTTAAAATTATTATGATTCAAGAAAGGCTCATCGATAGCATACTCCCTAAACCCTTCATGTTTGACCTTGTCAGATCGTAGTTTCTACAATTGAAGCATGACTCCATTATATACAAAATTCTTATGTCACACTTTGGTTTTGTTGCCAGTTACTATTAGGAAACCATGTTCCTCTTTGATGTGTGGATGTAAATCTCTCTCACACAAGTGTTGTCTTATAATTTTGAAGTTTCTGTTCTCGTTTCTATTTATTTAATTTTCATTCCCAGGAATAATGTCATGTATCCTTATTTTTCTTCTCCTTTGTCTTTCTTCCTTATCTTTCTTATCTATTCATTCTTTCTCTCTCTCCCTTTCCAGCATGTACCTGACTATGGTGAAAGACTTCTTTCCCCATTTACTTTTTTCCTGATGTCACTTTCATCTTCGTAGTGGATTTATTTTTCTTTTCCATTTCTTTCCAGATCTTGTGGAGCTCATTTTGATCACCTTTGATTGTCTCATCATCTTATTTTAATTTGTCAACATCTCTTATTTTATCTCCCTTTTCAGGAAAAATGTGTTTTCATTACTTTTTCCTGGCACTATGGAAAACTATATGAACCCATTTGTCTCCTGGATTAATTATTATTCACCTGATGTATGCTTACCCTTTTATTTTGTTCATTATCTTTTTCTCCTTCTGATTTTTTTCTCTCCATTATCTTAGTAGTTACTCTTTTATTATTCTTTTATTAAAAAATTTTATTGGAGTATAGTTGATTTACAATATTATATTAGTTTCTGCTGTACAGCAAAGTAAATCAGTTATACATATACATATATCAACTCTTTTTTTTTAGGTTCTTTCCCCACATAGATCATTACAAAGTATTGAGTAGAGTTCAGGTCCTTATTCATTATCTATTTTATATGTAGAAGTGTGTATATGTCAATCCCAATCTTGCAATTTATCCCTCCCCCCCCTTACCCCCTGGTAACCATAAATTTGTTTTCTACATCTGTAACTCTATTTCTGTTTTTTAGGTAAGTTCATTTGTATCCTTGTTTTAGATTCCACAAAAAAGTGATAATCATATGATATTTGTCTTTCTCTGACTTATTTCACCCACTGTGACAATCTCTAAGTCCATCCATGTTGCTACAAATGGCATTATTTCATTCTTTTTTATGGATGAGTCATATTCTATTGTATCTAGGTGCCACACCTTTATACATTCTTCTGTCGTTGGACATTTAGGTTGTTTCCATGTCCTGGCTACTGTAAAAAGTGCTGCAGTGAACATTGGGGTACATGTATCTTTTCGAGTTATGGTTTTCTCCACATATATGCCCAGGAGTGGTATTGTTGGATCATATGGTAGCTCTATTTTTATCTTTTTAGGGAACCTCCATACTGTTCTCCATAGTGGCTGTACCAGTTTACATTCCCACCAACAATGTAGGAGGGGTCCCTTTTCTCCACACTCTCTCCAGCATTTATTGTTTGTAGATTTTTTGATGATGGTCATTCTGACCAGTGTGAGGTGATACCTCATTGTAGTTTTGATTTGCATCTCTCTAATAATTAGTGGTGTTGAACATCTTTTCATGTGTTTTTTGGCCATCTGTATGTCTTTGTTCTTCTGGTTTTTATAAATGTCAACGTCTGTGCATAGGTCTTATGCTGATACCATTTTGTTCATTATAAATATGCAATTGGGGTATTTAGCTACATGCTGGGAAAGACTGTGGGGAATGCAGGAGTGTGAGCTGGAATGGTCTGAAACATACAGGGTGGTTAGTTGCCCAAAGCTTTCATATCAAATCTTATATGCTCTCTGTTCTGAAGACACATTTCCTCTGTGATTTTGCTGCCTGGATGGTTTGTGAGTCTCATGAAGAATCCCAGCCAGTTATAGAAGCTTGTGTTGTGATCTGGTGACTTTCTGGGGATCTGGTCCCCTTTGTCCTTCACTGGGAAGCATTTCAGCTACATCCCGTAACCAGAAGGCTGAATTATAAATAACAAGGTGATGTGCCTTCAGTTTCTTTTTTTTCTTTCTCTTCCAATTACCTGCCATTCTGCACTCTTGCATTCATTCTGTCCTGGGTGGCCAGTAGGATTAAATCACAGACTCAAAGAATAAAGAAAAGCTATACCAGAGGGACTTTTCAGTGGGAAACTATAGAGACAGAAACGTCAGAAAACTTCAAATTTGGAGCTATGATTGATGTTTCTGCTTCCTGAGAATGATGTTCTGCTTGATTTATATTGATTTCACAATATATTATACAGGTAGGATGGGACTCAGCATTCCCACTGAAGAGCATAGCTATAAGCTGGTGAAGGGAAATTCTTAAAAATCCTCACACCAGATACTAGCATGAAATGTATGGACGCTGTTTTCAGAATCAGTGAAAGCGTATCTTCCTGTGTGAATGTGGATACTGGCTATCATAATGACTTTATCCTTGGAGTTATTTTAGTTCTCAGGCTTGCTTCTGTGGCAGTCAGGTATACCACAGAATTCTTGGGTTACTAATTATTGGCTACCCTGGATGCTTTAAACATGGATGAATCAATTGTGCCTCTCTTCTGTCTTCCATCTCAGCAAGTTCAGTCAGGTCTTAGGAAGTCACTGTGACATGGTGACCAGTGTACGGGGCTCTCACTGAATAGTATAAGCATGAGATCGGATAACTCAGTTCATAACATGTAGGGTTTCTTCAGATGATAGTTCTCAATCTTTGCTAAACCTTGTTTCTATTCATTGTATTTTAGAATTAAGTTTGGAGGAAAAAATATTTTAAAATATATAAGCAAAAACAACAGGAGAAAAGATATGTCCAGCCAATCCCACTACCATGCATAAGCACGTTAATTTGTTATGTACATTCTTTTATACTTTATATGAATATACATTACAGATTATTTTTAATTTTCCTTTTTTCATAAAAATATATAGCAAATAACGAATTTCTTTCTATACCAGCCTACTTCCTTTTACAACAGTATATCTTCTTTTTTTGTAAGCATCATTTTATTTTATTTTACTTATCTATTTTTTTTTGACATCTTTACTTTTAAGGCTCGTAGTACAGCAGTTCATCATATTTTTAATGTATTTTTCTTATCCAGTGTTTACTTTTACTTTAGGAATTTCCCCCTTGTTTGTTATTTTATACAGTCTTTCAAAGAATATTTTGCTTCATCATTTAATGAAGTAAACTTAGAAGTAGAACTTTAGGTTAAAGGGAATATGTTAATACTTCTATTACATTTCAGCAAATTGCCTTCTACAAAATTTGCACTGGTTTATAATTCAGTTTATGTGAGGCTGTGTACGACCTTGCTTCATTTCTGGCACTAGTGGTTAATCAATAATTATATCTGGGCTTCTCTGGTGGCGCAGTGGTTGAGAGTCCGCCTGCCGTTGCAGGGGATATGGGTTCATGCCCCGGACCGGGAAGATCCCACATGCCGCGGAGCGGCTGGGCCCATGAGCCATGGCCGCTAAGCCTGCGCGTCCGGAGCCGGTGCTCCGCAACAGAAGAGGCCACGACAGTGAGAGGCCCGCGTACTGCAAAAAAAATAAAAATTAAAAATAAAAAAAATAATTATATCTTAGCCAAAAGTCAGAAACTGAACATGGGGCAGCTTTGTTCTTTGAAGCTTTACTTTTTGAATTATTATAAGTAAGAAAATATCATTATAAACTTAACAGTGATTTACAGTTATTTTTAGTTAATTACTCCTGCAAATCCTTTCACCATTTTTTCTACTAGAGTCCTGTTTTTTAAAAAATAAATGTGTGAGATTGTATATGTGTGTGTATATCTATATACACACATACATAAAATACACAAATATATCATGTAATCGCTCTCTGACATTGACCCTTCTTTGTTAAATATATCTTTCATTTTGTCACTTGCTTTTAAATTTTGCTCACAGCATTTTGTATTAAGAGAAATGTTAGTTTTTATGTGATGCAATCTATCAGTATTTTATATTATGGTTTCAGAGTCTACTCTTATAATATGAAATACCTTCAGCGATCCAAAATTACATCTCTGCTTTCTTTCTTTATAAATATAATTTATTGCATTTGGATATTAATACATCTATACTTAATTTGATGTTAGATAGAATTCTAACATACCTCCTCAGCTTGTCCAAACACAGTTTACTGAATTATTTTCCCCGTTGCTTGAAATTCCAATTGTATTATGTAATACGTTGTTGTAATAAGTTCTTGGATCTATTGTCTCAACTGCATAGTCATTTTCACTGCTCTGTTTGTCTTTTTCTGCACCAAATTCTGCCCTCATTCTTCTTTCTTACTCCCAAAGTTTCAATTTCGGTCTTTTACTTTTTTCTTGAAAATGAGCTAAAGAATGATTTTGTCAAGTTCCTCATGTAACCTCAATGAATTTTTAAGTAAACTTCTGTTAAGAGTGTAAGGATTGTCGAGATTCTTTTTTTTGCATGTGGATTTCTAGTTGTTCCAGTACTATTTTTTGAAAAGACACAACTCCATTACATTGTAATGCTCCATTGTGTTGCCTTTGCTCCTTGTTCAATGATCAGTTGACTATATATATTTTTTTTATGTACTTATTTAATTTATTTTTTATATAGCACGTTCTGATCAGTTATATTTTTAAATTCATTTTTATTGCAGTGTAGTTGATTTACAATGTTGTTTTAGTTTCTCCTGTACAGCAAAGTGAATCAGTTATACATATACATATATCCACTCTTTTTTAGATTCTGTTCCCATATAGGCCATTACAGAGTATTGAGTAGAGTTCCCTATGCTATACAGTAGGTTCTTATTAGTTATCTGTTTTACATATAGTAGTGTGTATATGTCAGTCCCAATCTCCCAACAGTTGACTTTATTTACGTGAATCTATTTCAGGGCTCTCTATTCTGTTCCATTCATCAGTTTGTCTATTCCTTTATTAATACCCTACTGTCATCATTACTGTAGCATTATAGTAAGTCTTCTTTTTTTCTTTAACGTCTTTTTTGGAGTATAATTGCTTTACAATGGTCTGTTAGTTTCTGCTTTATATCAAAGTGAATCAGCTATACACATCCTCGTATCACCTCCCTCTTGCATCTCCCTCCCACCCTCCCCCCCCCCCCCCCCCCCCATTGTTATTGAGCTCCATGAGCTGCTTGTACATTTTGGAGATTAATCCTTTGTCAGTTGCTTCATTTGCAAATATTTTCTCCCATTCTGAGGGTTGTCTTTTGGTCTTGTTTATGGTTTCCTTTGCTGTGCAAAAGCTTTGAGTCCTCAGTTCTTTACATTCTTCTTTCTTTATTCTGCTCTATGGTGGTTATTTCCACTCTTTTATCTTCCAGGTCACTTATAGGTTCTTTTGCCTCAGTTATTCCGCTGTTGATTCCTTCTAGAGATTTTTAAATTGCATTTATTGTGTTTTTCATCATTGTTTGTTTGTTTTTTAGTTCTCCTAGGTCCTTGTTAAACATTTCTTGTATTTTCTCCATTCTATTTCCAAGATTTTGGATTATCTTTACGATCATTACTTTCAGTTCTTTTTCAGATAGATTGCCTATTTCCTCTTCATTTGTTTGGTCTGGTGAGTTTTTGCCTTGCTCCTTCATTTGCTGTGTGTTTCTCTGTCTTCTCATTTTGCTTAACTTACTGTGTTTGGGGTCTCCTTTTCGCAGGCTGAAGTATCATAGTTCCCGTTGTTTTTGGTGTCTGCCCCCAGTGGGTAAGGTTAGTTCAGTGGGTTGTGTAGGCTTCCTGGTGGAGGGGACTGGTGCCAGTGTTGTGGTGGATGAGGCTGAATCTTGTCTTTCTGCTGGGCAGGACCGTGTCTGGTGGTGTATTTTGAGGTGTCTGTGAACTTATTATGATTTTAGGCAGCCTTTCTGCTAATGGGTGGAGTACAACTCCAAGTAGAACTTCCTGTCTTGATAGTTTTTTAGCATAGGGTGTCAAGCACTGTAGCTTGCTGTTTGTTGAGTGGAGCTGAGTCTTAGCATTGAGATGGAGATGTCTGGGAGAGCTTTTGCCGTTTGATACTATGTGGAGCTGGGAAGTCCCTGGTGGACCAATGTCCTGAGCTCGGCTCTCCCACCTCAGAGGCATGGGCCTGACACCCAGCCAGAGCACCAAGACCCTGTCATCCACATGGCTCAGAAGAAAAGGAAGAAAAAAAGAGAGAAAGAAAGAAGAAAAAAATAAAATAAAGTTATTAAAATTTAAAAAATTATTAAAAATAATTTAAAAGTAATAACAAAAAAAAGAAAGAAGAGAGCAACTAAACCAAAAAAATCCACCTATAATAACAGTGCTAAAAACTATACAAAAAAAAATCCAGACAGACAGAACCCTAAGACAAATGGTAAAAGTAAAGTTATACAGATAAATCACACAAAGAAGCATACACATACACACTCACAAAAGGAGAAAATGGGAAAAAAAAAATATATATATATATATAAAAAATAAAAAAGGAAGAGAGCAACCAAATGAATAAACAAATCTACCAATGATAATAAATTCTAAACTAAGATAAACATAAAACCAGAAATAAATTAGATACAGAAAGAAAACCCCAAATCTACAGTTGTTCCCAAAGTCCACTGCCTCAGTTTTGGGATGATTCGTTGTCTATTCATGTATTCCACAGATGCAGGGCACATCAAGTTGATTGTGGAGCTTTAATCCGCTGCTCCTGAGGCTACTGGGAGAGATTTCCCTTTCTCTTCTTTGTTCGCACAGCTCCTGAGGTTCAGCTTTGGATTTGGCCCTGCCTCTGCATGTAGGTCGCCTGAGGGCATCTATTCTTCACTCAGACAGGATGGGGTTAAAGTAGCAGCTGATTAGGGGGCTCTGGCTCACTCAGGCCGGGGGGAGGGAGGGGTACGGAATGTGGGGTGAACCTGTGATGGCAGAGACGAGTGTGACGTTGCAACAGCCTCAGGCACGCTGTGCGTTCTCCCAGGGAAGCTGTTCCTGGATCATGGGACCCTGGCAGTGGCGGGCTGCACAGGCTGCCGGGAGGGGAGTTGTGGATAGTGACCTGTGTTTGCACACAGGCTTCTTGGTGGCTGTAGCAGCAGCCTTAGCATTTCATTCCCCATCTGTGGGGTCCTCGCTGGTAGCTGTGGCTCGTGCCCGTCTCTGGAGCTCGTTTAGGTGGTGCTCTGAATCCCCTCTCCTCGCGCACCCCAAAACAATGGTCTCTTGCCTCCTAGGCAGATCCAGACGTTTTCCCAGACTCCCTCCTGGCTAGCTGTGGCACACTAGCCCCCTGCAGGCTGTGTCCATGCAGCCAACCCCAGTCTTCTCCCTGGGATCTGACCAAAGCCCGAGCCTCAGCTGCCAGCCCCCACCCGTCCCAGCGGGAGAGCAGACAAGCCTCTCAGGCTGGTGAGGGCTGGTCGGCAGCGATCCTCTGTGTGGGAATCTCTCTGCTTTGCCCTCTACACCCCTGTTGCTGTGCTCTCCTCCGTGGCTCCGAAGCTTCCCCCCTCTGCCACCCCCCGTCTCCAGTAGTGAAGGGGCTTCCTAGTGTGTAGAAACTTTTCCTCCTTCACAGCTCCCTCCCATAGGGGCAGGTCCCTTCCCTATTCTTCTGTCTCTCTTTTTTCTTTTGCCCTGCCCAGGTACATGGGGAGTTTCTTGCCTTTTGGGAAGTCAGAGGTCTCCTGCCAGCATTCAGGTTGTTCTGTAGGAGTTGTTCCACATGTAGATGTATTTCTGATGTATTTGTGGTGAGGAAAGTGATCTCCACGTCTTTCTCCTCCACCATCTTGAAGGTCTCCCCTATAGTAAGTCTTAACATCAGGTAATGCCGCTCTTCCAACTGTGTTCTCATTTAGTATTGTGTAAGAGTTGCAGTACTGATAAGGCTCTTTCTACTTTGATTTAACTCTATTGTTAATCCACCAGGGATTCCAAATGAGAACTGGGTGGATATATTGGGTCCCTTCTTGCCGGGATCTGTACTCTATTTTTTTCAATCCCCAGCACTATAAGACTGCTGAAATTGTGCTCTGTTTTTCAACCATTGTCTGAATAGCTTCTAGGGCCTCTTGCCCTGGGAAACTTAAGTGTCAGCAACTGTTTAGAGAAAAAGAGTCCAAAAATATTGCACTCACTTCTCACTTCCCTTCTTTCTGGGATGTTGGGCTCTTGCATCTTGGATGCCTTGACCAGAAATGCAATTTTTGCTTCCCAGTCATATGGAGTTGCTGTAAAGTCTTCTGATTCTGTGACTCTTAGCAGCAACCCTCTCCTCAAATTCTCAGCCTCTTTCCATAGATTAACTGGGCAAGTTCGCTGAAGGGAAAGTGGTACTTAGAAACTTGGGCACAGAGAATTTTACAACTCTCTCAAACTGATCAGACTACAACTCTCCTATCTTCTTTATGAAAAAAGGAATATATTCAGTTAACATTCATATATATATATACTTTTCATATATATATGTATACATATATGTGTGAAAAGTAAAGCTCACATATATATATATATGAAAAGTAAAGCTCAGACAGGTAATTTTTGTTGAACAGTGTCACGTAGTATATTGGGGGAAGGGGGAGAAAATACAAATACTGTAACTCTCTAAACTTGTGGCTGTCTTTTCTAATATTTCTCATTTTTCTAATGCCTACCATTTTATTTTTATTTATTTATTTATTTTTTGTGGTACGCAGGCCTCTCATTGTTGCGGCCTCTCCCGTTGTGGAGCACAGGCTCCAGACGCGCAGGCTCAGCAGCCATGGCTCACGGGCCCAGCCGCTCCGCGGCATGTGGGATCCTCCCGGACTGGGGCATGAACCCGTGTCCCCTGCATCGGCAGGCAGACTCTCAACCACTGTGCCACCAGGGAAGCCCATGCCTACCATTTTAAAATACTTTTTCTAAAATGAGCTGCAGGTGGAAAACTCTTGATTTTAACAGTTCAGAGGGATACATCTGAGGAGGGGCATATTGGAGACTGTCACAGCTCAGTGGATGGGACTCAGACACCACCTACCAGCGAAAGAATCATTTGTAAGTACCTCTGTGTGCAGCTGTTCAAGGGGCTCCTGAAGTAAGGCTGTTCTTTTTTTATTAAGGAGTCTTTGCGGCAGCAAAGCAGTCATCAGCTTATGCAGATTCCTCTGGGTACAGAAAAGGGACATTATAAGTTGCCTATTAGTTTATTATTGCTGAAAGAAAGAAACGAGAAGCATAAAGGGAGGGGGGGTAGGGAGAATTAAGGATCTAATAACAGTGAGAGCTCACTGCCCAGGTTGTGTCTCTTGCTGTGTTTGAATGATTGTTCTTTGTGGACAGCCTTGCACTTGGCTATTTTTAGCATCTCTTTAATAATTGAGCTGTAGCAATTGTGCTCAGCAGCTGGAACAGGCAGGGAAAATAGCAGCTCAAAGAAGTAGTGCAGCAGGGTCATAATTTCAGTCAAGCTGCATTATGAAGCATACCTTTCTCAACGGTAGAATGCTGAGCTGAGGTGAGAAAAAAAAAAGTTGAGAAGAGTAGAAAGAGAGAAAGACAAAATGAAGTGATTGATGGGCAGGTTTTTGTTTTTCTGATTTTTTATACAAGCCTGAGAAGGTGCCCCATTGGACAGATTCTTTTGATGGTAAAGAGGGTGGGGCTGGAGGGCCTTGCACCTTATGTCCAGATGGGACAGGGAGACTGAAGTTGCCAGCAGCATTGATGTTGTCCTCTTTCCCAGGGCTGCACAGGGAAAAGCGTCCCTGCAGGATACCAGGAACCTAGATGTGGGAGTGGCATGAAGCCAAAAAGTTGAGAGAGGAAACTTTGGCCAGTGACATAGCAACCTCCTGTTGAGGAAGGGGCCACCTCACGGTCCCTGTTGTTTTTCTGTCCTGAAAGGCTGTGGGCAAGGAGCACACACTTTTGGAAGATACGGTTGGGTTTTCCAAAGCCCAGTTCTCAGATTCATCATGAAATACCTGATTTAGGTCTTTACGGCAGTGGGCATGGCGCACACCTCACTTTGTTGAACTCTTTGACTTTACATTGCTGACTCCTTCTAGGCAGGGTGTGTAGAGCCCAGAGTGAAACGGACACTTAATAAGTGGAGACTTAATAAGTGCCCATATGCCTGGTCCATGGAGACATTCAACCTGAGTAATTCAAGTAACCTTAACAAAAAAACAAATGAACAATCTATATAGTCAGGGGTGTCTCCAATTAAATGATCAAACTAACGAGACAGCTGCCAAATTGTAACCGAGCAGAACCCTATGGGGGGCCTTCCCAAGACTAACCCCTCCCTCAGATTCTCTGCTGTAGCTCTTCTCTGAAGCACCTAGATAACAGTGTGTGATGCACATTTCCTGAGTTGTTTTACACATGCTAAAACCCCCACCAAATGGAAGAAGTTAACTATTGTCCTTGATGACCAAGAGCACGTAGCCCCCAGACCTGCGGGGAGGCTAAGGATTGATACTGTTAACCCCTGTGACGCTGCCCTGTTACGTCACCACCAGCCAATCAGAGAATCGTGCACAGGCTGACCCCAATCCCTCACCTCACCTTTAAAAATGTCTCCCTGAGGCTGGGATTAATATATACACACTACTATGTATAAAACAGATAACCAACAAGGACCTACTGTATAACACAGGGAACTAAAAGCTAAAGTCAATATTTTGTAACAACCTATATGGGAAAAGAATCTGAAAAAGAAAATATATATATATATATATATAAACTGAATCACTGTGCTGTACACCTGATACATGAAATCAACTATACTTCAATAAAAAAAATTTTAAAATAATAATACATTCAAACAGGACAAAAGCCAAAAAAGAAAAAAAGGTCTCCCTGAAACCCATTGGGGAGTTTGGGCTTTTTGAGCACTAGCTCCTTCACCACAATCCAGTAGGTTGGCTTTATTGCATGCAGGCAAGCGGACCCAAGTTTGGTTTGGTAGCAAAATTGCTTCTGTCCCCTTTTGAGGAGGCAGGGATTGCTAAAGATTGACCAGGTAGTGAGCTTTCTTCCTCAGCACTTCAAACTTTTTGCCTCTTGTGTTTCCCCTCTTTTTTCCTTTGCCTTGCTGTATTCTGGTCTTCACTATTTCCACTTTTTTTCCTTGTCTTCCTTCCTTCTTCACTACATTTTCCTCTGCCTTTTTATGTCCCCTCCGCTTTCTAGCAGGGTTTTAGACTGGAGCCTTAGGTGATAGGAGAAAGTTTCTAAAGTGAGCTGAGTTGGTGAGACATTCCATCCAGTAGAGGTCAATGTGACAAAGGGAATTTCACAGCCACCTGGGCATATAGGCACAGCCCATCAGCACAATATAGGGAAGGGGAATGACCTGTGATTGCTTCCCCACCAGCACCTTTAATTATCAAAATAGCCATTTGCTTTAGCACTAGTCTTCAGGAACTTTGAAATAGAAAGACAATGTAAAGAAGAAATCCTTTTCATGTATTTGTTAAACCTCAGGGTCAGTGTTAACTCATGCTTTTCTTCTAAACTGAAAAAACAAAAAAAAGGTCTGACATATAGATTTAAATACCCGACATATATTTTAGGTCTTCAGGAGGTCAAAAACGGTGTCATAAATTTGAACAACAGTCAAAAGAATCAAGTTGGATCAGAGTGAAATCTGGTACATATCAAAACTCACTTTTTCATACGAATTCATTGTGCGATAATTGGTATGGAAGGGAGGAACAATTGGATAGGATTGCTTGCCTGGAAAACACTTAGTAGATACAAAGAAGACCAGGGGGTATGTGTAGGATAGTCTTTGGATTTTGTGTGTGTGTGAGTATGTGTGTGTGTGTGTGTGTGTGTGAGTGTGTGTGTGTGTGTGTGTGTGTGTTTTCTGTCTGAGTTGTTCAACATACAGAGCATGCAGGTGCTGTGCTCTCATAGGCAGGGAGAGATTTCCATACATCATTACACTTTCAGGCATTTAGGAGAATGGCAATGTGCAACTTCACAGGCTTTCCTGAAGGTCCACTGCAGCAGCCAATTGGATCCATGAAATTGAAAATGAGATCTGATGGGTTTGGACAGATTAGAACTTCAGAGGGAGAACTTGTCCTCTCTAAATTACCTGACACCAGCCACAGAATTTAATTGTACCCTATATTACTTTCCTAGAGCTTCTGGAATAAATATCCACAAACCGTGGCTTAAAACAACAAAAATTTATCCTATCACAGTTTTGGAGGCCATACGTTCAAAATCAGTCTCACTTGGCCTAAATCAAGCTGTTAGCAGGGCCAGGTTCCCTCCAGAATCTCTAACGGGGGGGCGGGGCGGGGATTTCTTCCTTGCATCTCTCAACTTCTGTTAGTGAAACCAAGCAGGACTCTGTGGGGCTCCAGGGTACAAATCCTTTCTGCCCCCCGACCCCCACACACACTTCATGTTTATAGGAAATATGCTTCATTCAGCCTCCTAGACCTTCCCTGAGTTCCAAAGGGCAGATTCAAACACTTGCTAATCAGGGAAGGGAGGGGATGCAGGAACAAGGGAGGAACAGTCAAGAAACAGTAATGCAGCCACCCTGGGGCAGGGTCCTGGTTCCTCCTCAAGGGATATACATAATAACACCTTTGAGTTCTTCTGCTGGAACTCAGGCCCCCACCCAGGTGAGAGGGTGGTAACTTCAGGCTGAGCACAAGATTCCTGGACACCACCCTGTTACCTCACCACCAACCAATCAGAAGAAAGCCAACACACCCTGCAGCCCTCACCCCAGATTTTGCCTATAAAAGCTTCTCCCCCAAAACCATCAGGGAGTTCCGCATTGTTGAGCACGAGCCACCTGTTCTCCTTGCTTGGCCCTGCAGTACACCTTCCTCTGCTCCAAACTGCAACATTTTGGTTTGTTTGGCCTCACTGTGCATTGGGCCTATGAACTTGTTTGGTAACACCATAAACCTGTGCTGGATTTTTTCAGGCAAACACCAGCATACACAGTCCCTTCATTTGCAGAAGATAAAATAAATGAAAAGGGGAGAAGGTGAAAGAAGACAGAAAATGTATGCGTATAGTTACGCATGTGTATTTCACATATAAATACACACAAGTTAAGCTTTAGATAAATTATGTTATTTTAATAGTAAAAAAAGTTAAAAGAAGAGTAGGCAGGGGAGAGATTTGTGCTCAGCTGTACAGTAAACTATGTTCCAATAATCCTATAATAAAAACAGTAAATCACAACCCCACAGTAGGAAACATAATCCTTTTTTCTCTGATTTTTTAGTGTCCTGTGTTATGTTTTTATTTTTACTGACCTCATTATTACTTTTTAAAAAAATTTTACTGAAGTATAGTTGATTTACAATGTTGTTGTTCAGCAAAGTGACTCAGTTATACATATACATATATATTCTTGTTTGTATTCTTTTCCACTGTGTTTTATTACAGGATATTGAATATAGTTCCCTCTGCTATGCAGTAGGACCTTGTTGTTTATAGTTTGCATCTGCTAATTCCAGACTCCCAACCCTTCCCTCCCTCACCCTCCCCTCCCCCTTGACAACCACAAGTCTGTTCTCTGTGTATATCTGTGAGTCTGTTTCTGTTTCGTAGATAAATTCATTTGTATTTTAGATTCCACGTGTAAGTGATATTATATTGTACTTGTCTTTCTCTTTCTGACTTACCTCAACTTAGTATGATAATCTCTAGTTCCATCCATGTTGCTGCAAATGGAAGTATTTCATTCTTTTAATGGCTGAGTAATATTCCTGTGTGTGTGTGTGTATGTACACCACATCTTCTTTATCCATTCATCTGTCAGTGGACATTTAGGTTGTTTCCATGTCTTTGCTATTGTAAATAGTGCTGCTGTGAACATAGGGGTGCATGTATCTTTTTGAATTACAGTTTTGTCTGGATATATGCCCAGGAGTGGGATTGCTGGATCATACGGCAACTCTGTTTTTAGGTTTTTTGTTTTAGTTTACTGGTTTCCATAGTGGCTGCACCAGTTTACTTCCCACCAGCAGTGTAGGAGGGTTCCCTTTTCTCCACACTCTCTCCAGCATTTATTATTTGTAGACTTTTTAATGATGGCCATTCTGACTGGTGTGTAGTGTCCTGGGTTTTACACAGTATCAGGAGCTGGAGATTAGGGATGTCTGGTCCCCTGAAAACAAATCTCTGTAAAAGGAACAGCTACAAATATGTAGAGTGGACTGCTGAAAAGAAGGCATGGGGATGCCCTCAAATGTCATCTATTTTTAATGTCAGCTTTTGGGAAAATTGTATCTCTGCCTTCCATTAAGATGCAGTGATTTCCTTCTTAAATACCATCTGCTCAGATAGGATACCTGCTGAAAGAAACTGTGACTTCTGTTCTTTGACATAACGCTTTGTTTTTGTTCCTGTGGGAACTGATTACTCTTTATTCTTCCTTGCAAGCAGCAGAATTTTAACCATGATACTTGACTTTTAAGCTACTTACATTTTAAAAAAAGTAATAGCATTTTTCCTACTGATTAAGAAGCAATGTGTATTCACTATAGAGAATTTAGAAATATGGACAATTAAAAAGAAAAGATGAAATCATCCAATAATCCTAATACCCAGAGATGACCACTATGCATATTTGCTAAATTCCTTTCAAGCCTTCTTTGCATATACATATAAATATTATAAAATGCAGTAATGTTATATGGAGAGTGTTGAGTTTTATCCTTTTGTTTGCTAACTTTATTTATTTAATTTATTTCTTTTTGGCTGCATTGGGTATTCGTTGCTACGTGTGGGCTTTTCTAGTTACGGCGAACAGGGCTCCTCTTTGTTGTGGTGCATGGGCTTCTCATTGCGGTGGCTTCTCGTTGCAGAGCACAGGCTCCAAGTGTGCAGGCTTCAGTAGTTGTGGCACATGGGCTTAGTTGCTCCGTAGCATGTGGGATCTTCCCGGACCAGGGATCGAACCTGTGTCCCTGCACTGGCAGGTGGATTCTTAACCACTGCACCACCAGGAAAGTCCTGATTTTTATCCTTTATACTTGACATCAAATAATGTTTTCTGAGCTTAAATATTCTTCACAATGTGATTTTAAGAATAAGATTGTTCTCCATGAATGTATATGAAGGGTTCTCCAGAGAAATAGAAACAATAATATATATATATATATTACATATTATATATTAAGAACCACGTGTGTGTGTGTGTGTGTATAGAGAGGGAGATTTATTAAAAGAAATTGGCTCACATGAGTATGAAGATTGGTAAAATCTGCTGCCGCTGGTGCAGGAGACCCAGGGAAAGCTGATGTTCAAGTTCAAAGGCTGTCTATCAGAAAGAGTCAATACTGCAGATGAAATCCAAAGGCAATCAGCTGGAGAGTTCTCTCCGACTCAAGGGAGTGGGTCTTTTTGTTCTAATCCGACCTTCAGTTGATTAGACGAGGCCCCCCTGTATTATGAAGAGCAATCTGCTTCACTCAAAGTCCACTGATTTCAATGTCAATCTCAGGTAAAAAGATGCTCCCAGAAATCCCAGAATAATATATGACCAACTCTCTGGGTACATCATGGTCTAGTCAAGTTGACACATACAGTTCACCCATCACAATGTATATGCCTTGATTTACTTAACCAAATTTTATGAGTGACTATTTAGGTGATTTTTAAATACATGGAACTTAACTATCAATCCTCCTTCACCCATGACAGACCCTCAATTTTATCAGGGCCTTCCTTCTAAGAATGGAGACACAGAGCTTTTTTAAACAGAACCACCGAGGACCCCTACTGTCAGCCAGAGTTGATGTGTCACCAGAAATGTTTCCTCTTTCTCATCCTGTGTGTTTCTGATCAACTGCTGTGAAATTATTGTCTTTCCCCACCTCCTACTCCTCTGTTACTCTGAGATGATACAGTATATGGACCCTCACTGTCTTCATCGTGCCCTACGACCATGCTCCTTTTGTCAGCACCTCCTGCTTTAAGTGTAGGAGCTACAGCCTATCACGATGCAGTGCCTAGCAGTCTGACCCTTCCTACCCTACTTCTTAAGCCTATTTTTCCCCCTGATTCTTGCTTTGAATTAATATTTTTTAAAGTGAAGATGAGGGGATAGATGTAGGAGGCACTCAAGGCATAACCATGCTCAGACATCTCAAAAAGCAACACACTTTAGGAAAAAGAGTGGGAGAGGTGTAGCAGGCATGTTATTTTTTATTATTTACTTTTTTGACTATTTCCTCAAAGCAAAACCATGAGAGATATACCAATTGTCTTTCTGACTCTTGCCCTGCTACCCATCCACCTCCCAAATCCTGTCATATGAAGAAAAGCCTACTTACGTCACGAAGTGCATTTCAGATACCTCTGTGGCTGTGTTTTAATTTCTAATCCAGCCCAATTGACTTGATTGTTAGAATAAGTTCTCCCCAAATTCTGGACTTAGGTTTTATATCTGTGTTGGAGAGATTTTCATCTTTATTCATATTTTCATAAGTAGAGAAATCAAGAAAGACCATTTCTGAACCTGCAAATCAGACACAATTTTAACCACTGACGTATGTTTTAAATAGGAATTCACACCACTTATCTTGAGCTGTATGCCCACTGCAATCCAGGAAGGCCAGTGACCTAACAAATTGAAGTGACTTGATAAAGTTATTTCTTAAGGCTCTATTGTAGATTTTACATTTGCAAATGTAGCTAATTGTATTGAACGTGAAATCTAATTAAAACCTCATTGTACCATCTGTGTTCTTTGGTTAAAGGACATGTACTATTAAACAAGTATTGAAAAGGAGGTATTGAAAGACTTACTTAAAATTCAGTTCCTTCCATTCTCAAAGACTGGATGGTGGCAGAATGTAGTACTCCATTGCTGTAGCCAGTCTTTAAAAGCTCCCCAGAGCCATAGCTAATTTTCCTATTAGTTACAGACGAGAGACTGCACCACCAAATTCAATCTCACAATTTTGGCAATGGAGAAGAGAGAGAGAAAAAATATACACCCATGCACACCTACAGACACACACACACATACACATACATACATATATCGAGGAAAAAAGAAAACCTCAGTAATGCATACACCTAACAGTTTTCCAAGGGTTTCATCTTTTCTTCCCTCACCTTGTTTAATTCAAATGAGAAGTGTTTTGTTTAACTGGAGTGTTTTAGGATTTCCTCTGTCAACAAATGGACCAACCTCTTAATAATCGTAATTTCTCTTGTGTTACATGGTGCTAAAGTCAGAGAGTAGAAAAGGAAGGAAATCAAGAAAGGATACTATTGGAGTGAAATCCACACATCTGTGAAAAATTAAGTGGCTACTATAGTTTAACTCACACTAGCATGATCTACACTTAGTTTATTCTGCCTACAATGGTCACGTGATATCTATAAAGAAATTACTGGTGTCGAATCTTAGTTGAAATGCTAAAAATCAGTTTCAATGGAAGTTTTCAGTCTCCTCTGTTAAGATTCTAAGACATATTAAGACATTTCTCCTTTGTAGGTCTTAGATTTTTGAAAAGCCCCTGGGGTGGCTTCCAGTTTATTTATACACCAGCAGCTGCAGTCATGACATCAAGATGCAATAAAACCCTCTCTCTGTAATACAGGCACCTGTTGTTAAAGAAAGAAATCTAGTACAAACAGGCAAGGGATGCTGGGTCCTAAGTGATGCTGGAAACCCTGAGAAACTAGATGTATTTTTAGGGCAGCCGGGCCAGAGTTTCAGGTATCAGTGGCCAAACGTCCCCTACTTTGGCCCTTTGTTAAACTGACCTCCTTATTCACACACAGGCAGACATCAATTTCTATGTGCAATTCCCCCCCAAAAGTATGATGGGACAAAGTTTGTTTTCTCCTTGTTTTTGAAGCTGTGTACCCTGTTGCAGGAGACCCAGAAGCACACAACACGTCCTTGACAAATATCAGTGACTGATGGGGCAACAGGAACTTTCAACCCTGAGATGATCCAGGACATTGCAATCCAATTTTTTTAAACACTGGCTGTCCCAAATAAGCATCAAACAGGTTCATTGATGGCTTGGGTCTTCAGAATAGCCACGTCTGACAGGCAAAGCAGAGATTGTGTTGTGACAGTTGAGGATCCTGAGGTTCACACAGGTTGAGTGATTTGCTCAAGGTCACATACCACATAGCTGGTCCAGGATGAACATCCGGCTGTCAGAGCAACTCTGAGTTCCCTGGGCACACACACAGCTGAGTGTGAATTCTGATTTATCACTTGTTGTCTCTCTGAAACTCAGTCTCCTTGTCTATACATGGTTTGATGTGGGATCAAATATAATAACCTACACCTGATACAACCAACACCAACATGAACGGCACACCCTGTACGTACTCAGGTCCTTTTCTTGGGCTCTCTTTATGTGGAACTCAAACTAAAACAACATTCTGTGGTTTATAAAAATTGGAAAAATATGTATTATTAAATAAATTCAGTTTTCAAAGTGAACATTTTTCTTTCAAAGATGATATGCATGAAGGTAAAAGCAGTGTAAGGGTGTATAAATGTTAGAACCATTTCTTTAAGGATACATGATTTGTCATGGAAAAGCAAAGACTTCACCAAAGGGAACAAAAGACAAAATCAGTTGATTCTGAAATCTGACTGTTTTCTGAGATCTTCCTTGAAAAGGAATTTGAGCAAATAATTGGTCAAATAAAGGTTCAAGTCTTCTAAGGTATTTGATAGCAAAAGCCAAGCACAGTAAAAGAGAGCTTTCTGCCGCTTCCCCTTCATACCTCTATTGCCTCTGCTAAGTATGTAATAAAGACCTGTGATGCTTCATCTAGATGCACAGAGATTCTTGTGAAAACAGCAAGAAAAAGGGAAGCAGCCCATATTGCTGTAATTGGTGCAAACCTTGGATTGGATCGCAGTGTTCTCGGATGATTATAAATTGTGAGGCAGTGGTTTTGTTTGTTAGGTTTTTTTTTCTTTAACCTTCTGTAGTTTACTGGAACTTAAGTCAATATAATCAACATCCTGGAAATGACTGAATTTGAAGGGAAACCAGTAGGATGCTGGATTTTAAGAACGAATTCGTATGCGGATAAACAATTAACAAACCACCATAGATATATGAATAGTAGGTCTTGCTTTCAAAAACAAAACGTCATCAGTGAATATTCACTTTCTCTTGAAGGCTGTCTGTTTAGTCTACTGATAGATGAAAAATATAAGTCAGTCATAGACAAAATGTGAGACTGGTATGCCCTTAGACATCATCCGGTTCAGGCATCCCAAGTGGAGCTATTTTCACTTTCCAACCATAATTGATTGGTAATGGCTGCGTGATTAGCCATGTTCAGAAGGATTATAGGGCTTTGCGCAGAAACAGGAGAAAAGTGAGTGAGATGGATTAATAACGTTTGTGGTGGCCTGAATAGGAAGAGTGTCAGTTTACGAAGAATCCTGATTCTAACCTCCACTTCTAGAAGTCACTAATTCTCATAATGTTGGGATTTATATTATAACAAAACAATTAACTTTTTTTTCAGTTTCAGTATTTTTAATTGAAGTATAGCTGATTTACAATGCTGTGTTAATTTCTGCTGTATAGCAAAGTGACTCAGTTTTATACACACACACACACACACACACACATACACACACATCCTTTTTTATGTTCGTGTACATTATGGTTTATCATAGGATGTTGAATATAGTTCTCTGTGCTATAGAGTAGGAACCTTGTTGTTTATCCATTCTGTATATAGAAGTTTACTTCTGTTAACCCCCAAATCACATGGTATCTGTCTTTCTCTTTATGACTTACTTCACTTTGTATGATAATCTCTAGGTTCATCCATGTTGCTGCAAATTGTTTTTTTATATATAAATTTACTTATTTTATTTATTTATTTTTAGCTGCCTTGGTTCTTCGTTGCTGTGCGCAGCTTTCTCTAGTTGTGGTGAACAGAGGCTACTCTTCGGTGCGGTGTGCAGGCTTCTCATTGCGGTGGCTTCTCTTGTTGCAGAGCACAGGCTCTAGGCGCATGGGCTTCAGTAATTGTGGCACATGGGCCCAGTAGTTGTGGCTTGCAGGCTCTAGAGCGCAGGCTCAGTAGTTGTGGCACACAGGCTTAGTCGATCCGCGGCATGTGGGATCTTCCCGGACCAGGGCTCAAACCCATGTCCCCTGCATTGGCAGGTGAATTCTTAACCACTGCACCATCAGGGAATTACCTGTACTACATCTTCTTTAACCATTCATCTTTCGATGGACATTTAGGTTTTTTCCGTCTTGGCTATTGTGAAAAGTGCTGCTATGAACATACGGGGCCTGTATCTTTTTGAATTAGAGTTTTGTCTGGATATATGCCCAGGAGTGGGATTGCTGGATCATATGGTAATTCTATTTTTAGTTTTTTGAGGAACCTCCATACTGTTCTCCATAGTGGCTGCACCAACTTACATTCCCACCAACAGTGTAGGCAGGTTCCCTTTTCTCCACACCCTCTTCACCATTTGTTATTTGTAGACATTTTGATGATGGCCATTTTGACCAGTGTGAGGTGATACCTCATTGTAGTTTTGATTTGCATTTCTCTAATAATGAGTGAAGTTGAACATCTTTTCATGTGCCTATTGGTCATCTGTATTTCTTCTTAGGAGGAATGTTTATTTATGTCTTCTGCCCATTTTTTGATTGGGTTGTTTGGTTTCTGTTGTTGTTGAGTTGTATGAGCTGTTCACATATTTTAGAAATTAAGACCTTGTCAGTCGCATCACTTGCAATATTTTTTCCCACTCTGTAGGTTGACTTTTTGTTTTGTTTGTGGTTTCCTTTGCTGTACAAAAGCTTATAAGTTTGAGTAGGTCCCATTTGTTTATTTTTGATTTTATGTTTGTTGCCTTGGGAGACTGACCTAAGAAAACATTGGTTTGATTTATGTCAGAGAGTGTTTTGCCTATGATCTCTTCTAGGAGTTTTATGGTGTCATGTCTTATGTTTAAGTCTCTAAGCCATTTTGAGTTTATTTTTGTGTATGGTGAGAGGGTGTGTTCTAACTTCATTGATTTATATGTGGCTGTCCAACTTTCCCAATACCACTTGCTGAAGAGACTGTCTTTTTCCCATTGTATATTCTTGCCTCCTTTGTCAAAGATTAATTGACTGTAGGTGTGTGGATTTATTTCTGAGCTCTCTATTCTGTCTCGTTGATCCGTATGCCTGTTTTGTGCCAATACCACACTGTTTTTTTTGTTTGTTTGTTTGTTTTTGCTGTTAGAAGACTGTTTTTATTAATTTGAATGTCTTTTTTTTTTAATGGAATCCAATCAGTACTTCTGAAGTGCAGGTATAGTGTTCTAACTAAAACATATTATCTAGTAATACCACTGATTTATAAACAAAAGTGTTTGCCTCTGCTTTCTGAATTTAGAATAATAGCATACTGTGTTTTTTAAAAATTAATTAACTTATTTATTTTTGGCTGCATTGGGTCTTCATTGCTGCGTGCAGGCTTTCTCTAGTTGCAGTGAGCAGGGGCTACTCTTCGTTGCAGTGCACGGGCTTCTCATTGTGGTGGCTTCTCTTGTTGCAGAGCACAGGCTCTAGGCACACGGGCTTCAGTAGTTGGGGCTCACGGGCTCCAGAGCACAGGCTCAGTAGTTATGGCACACGGGCTTAGTTGCTCCGCGGCATTGGGATCTTCCCAGATCAGGGCTCTAACCCGTGTCCCCTGCATTGACAGGTGGATTGTTAACCACTGCACCACCAGGGAACCCCTCCCTCCCATACTGTTTTGATTACTGTAGCTTTGTAGTGTTGTCTGAAGTCTGGGAGGCTTATGCCTCCTGCTTTGTTCTTTTTCTTCAGAATTGCTTTGGCAGTTCTGGGTCTTTTATGGTTCCATATGAATTTTAGGATTGTTTCTTCTAGTTCTGTGAACAATGAACTTTTTTAAGCTAAAATAAAGTGAAAGTAGTTAGGTTAGGATTAATCTAATGACTCTAAAATTTCTGAGGATGGCTTATCAAAGACCTTGGACATCTCCTTTAAATTGAGCTATAATGTGTGTAGCATAAAGAATAATAATCTGAAGTATACAGCTTGATGAATTTTTACATAGGTAAAGATCTGTGTAAACACCACTGTGATCACTTTGACTGAAGCATCCCAGAAGTTTCCTTTGAACCCCTTCCCAGTCATTAACCCCAGAGGTAACCACCATTCTGACTTCTGTAACCATTGATTGGTTTTGTATGTTCTTAAACTGCATAGAAATGGAATCATAGTATGTACTTGGACATCTTTTTATCAGTGTAGGTTTATTATCTGTCTCTGCTGGTAACTGATTATTCACAGTAAGTTGACTGAGAGTCTAGCATCTTATGAATGGAAAAATATTGTACTTTACAAAAGAGATTGTTATGAAAAAAGTGTTGTGTTAGATCCTATGCAAATCTCTAATAATTCTTAACCTCCTTAAGACTAAACTAGCACCTGCACCTTGCAAAGGTTTTCTGGAAAACTGTATACTTTCAAAAGCACTCTATATAAATAACTGTAAATGTTAGATGAAATACAACAAACAGCCTTTTACATTCACAAATGACCTCAATTAATCTCCAAAGAAAATTGCCAAGGACAGGGAAGGAATAAAGAAAACTGAAAGCCAAAAAAGTAATTTCATAATCTACTTCTGCAGCTTCCCTGCAGTCAGGGGATAAGAGGAAACCACAGTCCACAATCAGGTAGAGGAGATGGTTTACTATGCCCTTTCTAGGTGTGGTCCTGGTATTGAGACCTTCTCTTGAAGCAGGATACAGCAGAATGGTCCATGTGCAGCAAACTGAAGCCTAGAAAAATCTTTCACCTGGCCCAAAAAGATGACAGACAAGATTGTTAGAATCTGAGTGGGCTCTTTGCAGGCAAAAACAAAAACAGAATCTTTGAATTAACAGATGTAGTGGCCACCTTGCCTGGATTTGGGATTCCAATGTAAATAGCCGTGTGATTTGGAAACTCTTAAAGAGGCACTAACATAAACATGGCCTTCCCCATGGAACACTTGGCAGAGGCAGCCACACGCCTTTAATCCACATCTCCAAGATTGTCTGAACACAGCCTTCTAAACACGGGTTCAAGTTCCAAATTACAATTAATTACGAGATAAATGAACGAGAAGCCAGATAAACCTATACTATAACATTACTTATGCAGTTTTGTTTATTAAGCAATTTGTTAAAATATGATATGATTTAGTTAAAACTAAAAATAAAGGCTGTAAGAAATAAATACTATCAGGAAGTGGGAGAAAAGAACAACATAAAATTCTATAATTAAGCATATATGTCTGTACACATACATATAAAACAATTACATTTGACTTATGCAACTTACAAGTATAAAATCATTGGTGAAATGGAATATAGATGTAAGGCAAGTATCCATAATGAAACAGAAATTGTTTAAGAATGACACACATTACACAGGGAACTATCTCACTATCTTGTGATAATCTATAATGGAAAAGAATCTGAAAAAGAATATATATATATAATATATATATACATATATATTTAATAAACTTCTTTATGAAAGTTTTGCCCTCATGAAAAAATAAAAACTCTTCAGTGCCTTTGCACATATTCTTCCCTTTACCTGAATGACTAAAAACACTCTCCCTTAATTCCCAACCAATCTCTCTCTCCCCCTCCCTCTCTCTCTCTCCCTCCCTCCTTCCCTCCCTCCCTCCCCATCTCTCTCCATCTTTCTCTTTAGTTAACTCTATTCCTTTAAACCTCAGCTCAATGTCTGCTTGCTTAAAATAGCTTTACCCGACTTTCCGGATGAGATTTAATATCAACTTTATAGCATTTCAAAGCAACATACACCTCTTTTCACTAGCAATTAATATAATTGTAATTTTCTCTAGTTTATGTGACTGTATGTTTAACGATCATATTTCACTGGGTTGTAAGCTGCATCAGGCCCATGTCTCTTTTGCTCATCATTTCCTAAGTTACATCCAGTATTAGGGATTCAATGAATCTTTATTATTGAATTAATGTATCATGTTTACCATAATGTTGTCTCCAACTGCTCTTACTCTCTTATGATAGAGGAGACAAATAATTTGAAAGGAGAGTGCTGTACTATCTGCACTGCGACAGAGGTCTTCCTGTGATATACAGGTGTTTTTTAGATGGGCTCAGGGACCACAGGGTCTTTAATTTCCATGATGAAAATTATAGCTTGCCTGATTAGTCTTTGTCATCACTTAATGACCAAGAAAAAGATGACGAAAGAAGGAGAATTCAGTTTGGAAGGAAATAATGACAAAAAAGCAGATTTATACCACCTTCCTCCAAAAACGAACAAAATATATCAATATAAGTTTAAAAAGTACCAATATTATAAAACCCCATATGATTCAAATTTAACTAATGAATCAGGGCAGAAGATCACATCTTTAAAAACAAAATGAAGCAAAAACACCTCAATGATAGCCCCATAAGGAAGGATGTGAATGGAGGAAATCCACTGTGGGCCAGATGTAAAGAAGCTGAAAACCCCTTTAGAAAAAAACAAACAAAAAGCATACCTGTCACTGTGGATAATTAACGATGCAAAGAAGAAGGAAAAAAATCTTTAGTTTGCCATTATTTTGCCATGGCCAGGAGAAATACAGGAATGAGCACAAAGAAAATTCTCCCTAATCATTAATAAAAACACATGAAAAATGCCTTTGAAAATCTCTTTTCCAGTGATGAGTAAGCATTCCATATTTAAAACCCTAAAACATTGCCTATCTTGCCCTTTCTTTTAAGTCTGCTCTGCTGCTCTTGACAACAGAAAAGGAGATAGAAAAGTAGCATTGAAATACGGCTCGAAGATGATGGCACACATAGGGCCTAGACAAGGTGTGAAATCAGTCAAGGAAGACCACCCAAAATATACTTGAACAAATAGCTGGCCTGGGTAAAGATACACGTGTTTTGTTATTTTCTAAGTAAAGATATTATAGACCACAATATAATGACATTGGTAAATAATATCGTAATTAGAAAATTTCAAAAATTCATCTACTTGGAAATATTTTAAAACTCTATCTTGAACAACTTCTGAATTGCAGAGAAAACCAAAATCTCCAGTGGTCAAAATACTGAAAGCCAAGGGGTGTAGGAGCCCTGTTGCTTAGCCCAGGTAGGTCAGCCTCCCATGGCAAAGAACAGGATGGAAACCTGGAAAGTCATTATGGAAAGGCAAACAAGAGATAGCTGGTCCAAGGAACAGAATAGGTGAACAGAAGTTAGAGAGTTCATTCCAAAAAGTAATGAGACTTTTGCCTGGATACAGATAGTCTTACCTGGATACAGGGAATCAGGTAGATTGTGGCAAACAGCCAGCATAGGCTACAACTACAGGTTCTTGAACAGGAAAATAAAATGTAAAAGCTAATGTCTCAGGAATATCAGTTTGGCCATTGTGAACAGGGTAAATGGGAAACCAGGAAATATCAGTCCAGGCATGAAAAAGAAATGTAAGGATCCAGCCTAGTATGGTGGCTTTAGAAGTAGAAGTAAGTGGTTTAACTACCAAATGTAAAATAGTTGGCTGGTGGGAAGCAGCAGCATAGCACAGGGAGATCAGCTGTGTGCTTTGTGATGACCTAGAGGGGTAGGATAGGGAGGATGGGAGGGAGGCTCAGGAGGGAGGGAATATGGGGACATGTGTATGCATTTGGCTGATTTGCTTTGTCGTACGACAGAAACTAACACAGCATTGTGAAGCAATTATACTCCAGTAAAGATGTATTAAAAAAAAGAAAGAAGTAAGTTGTTTATACTGCTATGATCATCTTTATCCAAGTATCTTTGAACAACCATCACATTCCAATCTTGGGACATTATTTTTCCCTAGAAGACTTTTAAAGGGTAAGAGTCACTTTAAGGATGTAGATACAGATTGCCAAATTACCCTTCAGGATGCTTGAATTGATTTACAGTCCTCACGATTAGGTATGAAATTGTCAGTTTCCCCATTATCATCACTCATTTTCTTTTGCAATCTCATAGGCCACTGAGAAGTTCAGTTACCTTAGAATGCCCTATGATCACCTCTATCACCACACTTAACATATTTTTAATCTGTTTCTGTGTCTGTCCTAGAACTTCAGGTACCTTTCGCTTCAGTGTTTCTGTTGCCTTTCTAATTTTCTCACATTTTTTTCAACGTGGGATCTCTGAGAATAAAATTGAAGAGAAGGCCTCAGAGGAGGGTGATGAAATAGATATGCTTAGGACCAAATGAAAGAAGAGCAAGAAGCAAAGAATACAATGAAGAGTTAAACACTGACAAAATAATGAAGATCTAATTAAAGAACGCAGTCATATGAACAGAGGCAAATGTCTTCCATTCTTGTAGAGAAATAAACAGAAATACTGCAATTTAAAGGTTAAGATCATTTGACATCATAACCAGAAAATAATCTTAATAGTCATATTATTAGACGGTTACTTTACTTATAATTAAGAGATGTGCTATGTTTTAAATCAACTTGTAACACCTGAAATATTACTCTATTCAATTAACATGTAATATAGAATTTAATTAAACTTCTTATTAAAGTTTTGCTTCATGAAAAAATAAAAATAGAGAAGGAATTTATTTATTTATTTATTATTTTTAACATCTTTCTTGGAGTATAATTGCTTTACAATGGTGTGTTAGTTTCTGCTTTATAACAAACTGGATCAGTTATACATATACATATGTTCCCATATCTCTTCCCTCTTGCATCTCCCTCCCTCCCACCCTCCCTATCGCACCCCTCTTAAGTGGTCACAGAGCACCGAGCTGAACTCCCTGTGCTATGCGGCTGCTTCCAACTAGGTATCTGTTTTACCTTTGGTAGTCCATGCCACTCTCTCACTTTCTAACAGCTTACCCTTCATCCTCCACTTATCCTCAAGTCCATTCTGTAGTAGGTCTGTGTCTTTATTTCTGTCTTCCCCCTAGGTTCTTTATGACATTCTTTTTTTTTTCCCTTAGATTCCATATATATGTGTTAGCATACGGTATTTGTCTTTCTCTTTCTGACTTACTTCACTCAGTATGACAGACTCTAGGTCCATCCACCTCACTACAAATAACTCAATTTTGTTTCTTTTTAATGGCTGAGTAATATTCACTTGTATATATGTGCCACATCTTCTTTATCCATTCATCCGATGATGGACACTTAGGTTACTTCCATCTCCAGGCTATTGTAAATACAGCTGCAGTGAACATTTTGGTATATGGCTCTTTTAGAAGTATGGCTTGCTCAGGGTATATGCCCAGTAGTGGGATTGCTGGGTCGTATGGTACTTCTATTTGTAGTTTTTTAAGGAACCTCCATACTGTTCTCCATAGTGGCTGTACCAATTCACATTCCCACCAGCAGTGCAAGAGTGTTCCCTTTTCTCCACACCCTCTCCAGCATTTATTGTTTCTAGATTTTTTGATGATGGCCATTCTGACTGGTGTGAGATGATATTTCGTTGTAGTTTTGATTTGCATTTCTCTAATGATTAATGATGTTGAGCATTCTTTCATGTGTTTGTTGGCAATCTGTATATCTTCTTTGGAGAAATGTCTATTTAGCTCTTCTGCCCAATAAATAATTATTAAGAAAAAAAATTTTTTATGTAAAACAAACAAAAGAAGACGGATGGACAGAACCCTAGGACAAATGGTGAAAGCAAAGTTATACAGACAAAATCTCACACAGAAGCATACACATACACACTCACAAAAAGAGGAAAAGGGGAAAAAATCATATATGTTGCTCTCAAAGTCCATCTCCTCAATTTGGGATGATTTGTTGTCTATTCAGGTATTCCACAGATGCTGGGTACATCAAGTTGATTGTGGAGATTTAATTCGCTCCTGAGGCTCCTGGGAGAAATTTCCCTTTCTCTTCTTTGATTGCACAGCTCCCGGGGTTCAGCTTTGGATTTGGCCCCGCCTCTGCGTGTAGGTCGCCGGAGGGTATCTGTTCTTCGCTCAGACAGGACGGGATTAAAGGAGCAGCTGATGCGGAGGCTCTGGCTCACTCAGGCTGGGGGCAGGGAGGGGCACGGAGTGCGGGGCTTGCCTATGGCGGCAGCGGCTAGCATTGCACCAGCCTGACTCGCGCCGTGCATTCTCCCGGGGAAGTTGTCCCTGGATCACGGGACCCTGGCAGTGGTGGGCTGCACAGGCTCCCGGGAGGGGAGGTGTGGATAGTGACCTGTGCTCGCACACAGGCTTCTTGGTGGCGGCAGCAGCAGTCTTAGCGTCTCATGCACGTCTCTGGGGTCCGCGCTTTTAGCAGCGGTTTGCGCCCGTCTCTGGAGCTCCTTTAAGCAGCGCTCTTAATTCCCTTTCCACGCCCACCAGGAAACAAAGAGGGAAGAAAAAGTCTCTTGCCTCTTTGGCACGTCCAGACCTTTTCCCGGACTCCCTCCCGGCCAGCCGTGGTGCACTAATCCGTTCAGGCTGTGTTCTCGCTGCCCACCCTAGTCCTCTCCCGGTGCTCCAACCGAAGCCGGAGCCTCAGCTCCCAGCCCCGCCCACCCCGGCGGGTGAGCAGACAAGCCTCTATGTTATAAAGCTGGTTTGGTCGTGCTGAACTCTGTCAGCTTTTGCTTGTCTGTAAAGGTTTTAATTTCTCCATCAAATCTGAATGAGATCCTTGCCGGGTATAGTAATCTTGGTTGTAGGTTTTTCTCCTTCAACACTTTAAATATGTCCTGCCACTCCCTTCTGGCTTGCAGAGATTCTGCTGAAAGATCAACTGTTAACCTTATGGGGATTCCCTTGTGTGTTATTCGTTGTTTTTCCCTTGCTGCTTTTAATATGTTTTCTTTTCATTTAATTTTTGATAGTTTGATTAATATGTGTCTTGGAGTGTTTCTCCTTGGAATTATCCTGTATGTGACACTCTGTGCTTCATAGACTTGATTACCTATTTCTTTTCCCATATTGGGGAAATTTTCAACTATAATCTCTTGATATATTTTCTCAGTCCCTTTCTTTTTCTCTTCTTCTGGAAACCCTATAATTCGAACGTTGGTGCGTTTAATGTTGTTCCAGAGCTCTCTGAGACTGTCCTCAGTTCTTTTCATTCTTTTTTCTTTATTCTGTTCTGCAGTAGTTATTTCCACTACGCTTTTAGCAGCGGTTTGCGCCCGTCTCTGGAGCTCCTTTAAGCAGCGCTCTTAATTCCCTTTCCACGCCCACCAGGAAACAAAGAGGGAAGAAAAAGTCTCTTGCCTCTTTGGCACGTCCAGACCTTTTCCCGGACTCCCTCCCGGCCAGCCGTGGTGCACTAATCCGTTCAGGCTGTGTTCTCGCTGCCCACCCTAGTCCTCTCCCGGTGCTCCAACCGAAGCCGGAGCCTCAGCTCCCAGCCCCGCCCACCCCGGCGGGTGAGCAGACAAGCCTCTCGCACTGGTGAGTGCTGGTCGGCACTGATCCTCTGTGCGGGAATCTCTCTGCTTTGCTCTCCGCACCCCTGTTGCTGTGCTCTCCCCTGTGGCTCCGAAGTTTCCCCCCTCCGCCACCCGCAGTCTCTGCCCGCGAAGGGGCTTCCTAGTGTCTGGAAACCTTTCCTCCTTCACAGCTCCCTCCCACTGGTGCGT
>NW_020173401.1:1024381-1081536 GCF_003031525.2 Neophocaena asiaeorientalis asiaeorientalis
TCTTTTCATTCTTTTTTCTTTATTCTGTTCTGCAGTAGTTATTTCCACTATTTTATCTTCCAGGTCACTTATCCGTTCTTCTGCCTCAGTTTTTCTGCTATTGATCCCTTCTAGAGTATTTTTAATTTCATTTATTGTTTTGTTCATCATTGCTTGTTTCCTCTTTAGTTCTTCTAGCTCCTTGTTAAATGTTTCCTGCATTTTCTCTATTCTGTTTCCAAGATTTTGGATAATCTTACTATCTTTATTCTGAATTCTTTTTCAGGTAGACTGCCTATTTCCTCTTCGTTAGGTCTGGTGGGTTTTTATCTTGCTCCTTCATCCGCTGTGTGTTTTTCTGTCTTCTCATTTTGCTTATCTTACTGTGTTTGGGGTCTCCTTTTTGCAGGCAGCAGGTTCTTAGTTCCCGTTGTTTTTGGTGTCAGCCCCCAGTGGCTAAGGTTGGTTCAGTGGGTTGTGTAGGCTTCCTGGTGGAGGGGACTAGTGCCTGTGTTCTGGTGGATGAGGCTGTATCTTGTCTTTCTGGTGGGCAGGTCCACATCTGGTGGTGTGCTTTGGGGTGTCTGTGGCCTTATTATGATTTTAGGCAGCCTCTCTGCTAATGGGTGGGGTTGTGTTCCTGTCTTGCTAGTTGTTTGGCATAGGGTGTACAGCACTGTAGCTTGCTGGTCGTTGAGTGAAGCTGGGTGCTGGTGTTGAGATGGAGATCTCTGGGAGATTTTCGCCATTTGATAATACGTGGAGCTGGGAGGTCTCTTGTGGACCAGTGTTCTGAAGTTGGCTTTCCCACGTCAGAGGCACTGCACTGACTCCTGGCTGCAGCACCAAGAGCCTTTCATCCACGCGGCTCTGAATAAAAGGGAGAAAAATTAAGTAGGGAGAGAGAGAGAGAGAGAAACACGATAAAATAAACTAAAGTAAGATAAAATAAAATAAAGTTATTAAAATATAAAATAGGGTTTCCCTGGTCGTGTGGTGGTTGAGAGTCCACCTGCCGATGCAGGGGACGTGGGTTCGTGCCCCGGTCCGGGAGGATCCCACATGGCGAAGAGGAAGGGTCATCTCCGCGTCCTACTCTTCCGCCATCTTCCCCCTCTCCTGGGAAGGAATTTATTAATGAAGACAAATGAGATGGGATTTGCTTATACAGATCCAATGTCTCCCTAACATCAGAAACCTTCAGTTCATTCCACTTGTACATCACCTTCATTTACACTCAGGACAGGTAGTAAAGCCCTCTATAGAAAAAAGCTTATTGCAGTAATTATATACTGAATCATAGACATTAATCTGCAGGCTACAAAATTAGAATCTTATTGACTTGTATTTTCTTCCTTGGAAAAAAAACAAGCAATTAGAATGGAATTGTACATGTGTGTGTGTTCATCAGCCAAAGACCTTGCAACAGGTAGGGGGTGAATACACCTGGGAAGGGTGCCAACTGTGGTTTCTGTGCCCAGGTATTCAAGTATGCATAAGAAACTAATTTAGACCGGAAGTATCACAACCGACGTTCAGTGGTGAAGCCACATCGTTTATCTCTGTGAATTGTTGTTGACAGTGTCCAGGATTCTGGATCTAGCTGCTCTTACTTTTGCCACTTGGCCTCATGTAACCCTTGCACTTCATAACCAGCTGCCTGATTCCTCAACTGCTCTTTTAAGCAAGAAAGATAATATTCACCTCCTCTCCCCTACAAGAGGAAAGGACCTTCATTTTGGTACCAGCTTATCTCAACATCAATTTCCTGTTGGTTTCTCAGTGCACTGACCTGAGTTTCTCTGCTCTTTATCCAGTACCATTCATTCTGTTGAGCATTCTTATTCCTGATTGAAAGACTGTAGCTGTGGTAACCAAGGGCAGTCAAGTTTGAACTTCTAACACAAACACCCACTGGTACAAGCCTGCTCCACACACCCCTTCTCTGGCCTCCCCTGCCCCACTCCCTTTTCCAACTTTCCTATTTCCATCAAAGGATCTTCCATTCCTTTGTTTGCATACATTACAAACAGTAGAATTGGAGGATTAAACACTCTAGAACAGGAAGAGACATTGGAAAACACCTGCATTCTACGTTGGAAACTGATTTTGTTTTGACTGCAAAATTCCTTCGGTTGGTACTGGTTGTTGAGAACCTAGTTGATAAGGATAATGAGGCCTCATTTGTACCCAGTTGGAAAGCTCCATGATTGATTAACGATGTCCAGTTCAGTCACGGGACTACAGTGTGAGGTCGACTGTACTAGGAATGACACACTCTGGTTATAGTCCATTGGCCTTCTTTTTATCAGTTCAAGGTTCTAAAGTTCTAAGAGTTTAAATAACTGGCTTTCTAACACACAGCTAGTGGATCTCACTGCTGGAGAGAGAAACCAGATATTCTGAGTCCTAGGAACACAGTGTCCAGGTATCTAAGGAACTCTAATTCTAAGAGTCACATTATCTTTACTTCCTCCATACTGTAGCAAATCACATTCACAATGCCTTCAAACTTTCCCTTCTTTAGTTTTATCCTTGCCAGCCCTTGAGTATAGTCTTTTCTTCTCACACAAACATTATGTCAAGCTCCTGGTAATTGGTTTTTTTTTTTTGTCTTTCACTGACTGCTGCTCCAATCAATCCTGTTCTTAGCACTCGATAACTCTCTCTAATATACTATTATCATAATCTTAATCTCTAGCTTTAAAAACAATCAACAACATAAATATTTCAAAGATAAAATTAATCCCTCCAACTACATTTTAAACTTTTTTATGATGTCAGACTATCACTTGGGAAAATGTATCTCCTACTGTGATCCAATAGGTAACATATTCACCGGCTAGTTTGGTTTTGTCATATGTCTGAAGATGGCTTCATAATTTCTACCCAAGTAAATCCTTCACCTGTTTTCTCTACCCAGTTGTTGTCAACTGCTCCTATACCTCTTTCCAGTAGCTCTTTCCTACCTCACAATACAAACATCCACACACATAGATTCACAGTTTACTTTTACCCAACAGAAATCTCACCAGTGCTACAGGGGTCAGCTGAAATAACTCAAAGCCCAAAGCATTACATGAGGACCTTGGCATATGAGGGGCCATAAAGAATGTTGTCTCAGATCTATACTGTACATAGTATGAAACCCAATAAATATTTTTCTGATAACGATGTCAATATAAAAAATTGTAGTTACTCAGTTTGGCCATAATTTTATTAGCTTGAAGTGTATCTACATACTGATTTTTCTCCCAAAATAGACCCTTTAGAATCCCTAGACAGTTCTTTTCATTACTTTTCTGAAATTGATCAATTTCATCCCTGGCTTATTTGACAGTTGACAATGAAACTGAATTGCTTTTCAACAAGTAAATGGGTTCCCACTCCTTTTCCTAGTTGAAAGAAAATACTTATTTGCAGCACAAATAAACAACACACCTGTCCATTTCTACAATACAAAAATTATTTGAAGAATTCACTCAACTGGAAAATATATTGGGGTAAGAAACTACACACAAGTCAAGAAAGACGTTAGGGTAAAAAAGAAATCTAACAGTGTCTGTATCTATTTATTCCTTGTATGGGGGACAGCTGTGGTGCCAAAAATTCCAGTTATTTTGGGCATCTCTTCACCATAATCCTGGGTGGGGTGAGGTTAGGGGGAATGGAGAAGGGGAGGAAAAAATCTAAACAGATATACTATGATTTTTTTTTTCTTTTAATGTTATTTGGTATCTTTAAATTTTTTGATTAATTTTTTTAAAATTAGAGAATACTGTTAGTTAATAATGGTTAAGTTCTAGATACATGTAATCCCACAGATTCCTATAGTTTATCTGTATCCCCTAAAGATCATGCACGATGTCACTTTCAGCCTTTAGGAAGCATATTTTTGCATATGCTTCCATGGGTCCTATCATGGAATCTGCCTCATTGCCTTCTACTCTGTGGTCAGCTCATAGTGCTCTCTTCTGAGGAGACCATTCTACTGAGGTGGCTTTCTGGGATATAGCCCTCTGCCCGTGGTCACCTTGTTCTCTGTGCCTAGCAAGATCAACTGTAGGTTTTTATTTTTCTGAGAGTTCTATGTTTTACTCTAGAATCCAGCTCTCTATGATCTACTTGCTATTACCCCAAGAGTTACCCTCCTGAGGTGATTTTTGAGTTCTTTTCTTCTATGGCAGACATAGGTTTGGAAATGAGTTATCAGTTTAGGAATTCCAACTTTAGGACTCTATTTATGTTTTCAAAATGGACACTGCTTTACGTGATCATCATCAAAATAATGCATGGTCTTTAAACAAACAAATAAAATGCAATAAGTAGGACATGAAGTATGAAGTGAAAATGTATCTTTCCAACTCATCATCTTCTGTAAATAATTATTTAGAATTAACCACTGTTAACAAGTTGACTGATATGCCTTAAGATATTAAAAATGCATGTATGTGTATGCATATACATATGCATATACATATATATGAACATATATGTATAATATATATTCATATTAATATATTTAAAGTCTAATCATGTAGCAACATATATAAGCATAGTCTTTTGGAAATGTCTTCCTTTGTTTAAATATCTTTAATTTAAATTTTAATATTTATATGCCAGTATATACAGATCTACATTTCTTTCTTTTTTTTTTTAACTGCAACAGGTTATATGAATGTACCATGATTTATTTTATTTTATTTATTTTATTTTTTTTTGCGGTACGTGGGCCTCTCACTGTTGTGGCCTCTCCCGTTGCGGAGCACAGGCTCTAGACACGCAGGCTCAGTGGCCATGGCTTACGGGCCCAGCCGCTCCACAGCATGTGGGATCTTCCCAGACCAGGGCATGAACCCGTGTCCCCTGCATCGGCAGGCGAACTCTCAACCACTGCGCCACCAGGGAAGCCCTATTTTATTTTTCATCTTAGTAAAAATTACCTACCCTTCTCCTCAGAACACACACAAGCAACAAGAGAGTGGAGTGAAATATTGAAAGTGTTGAAAGAAAAGAATCCACCAAGTATAAAAATAGTCTACAATTACAAAAATTTTGAAATACTATTGAGGATATAGTCATAGGCATATGAAAGATGAAATGTAAGAACACACTGTATACACCATGCCATGCTAATACATTTGAAAATCAAGATGAAATGCCTTGATTTTAGGAGATTCCATATCTGAGATGTCAGATTCATGCTGTGCATGTCTCTATAATGTTATTTCATTAAAATACACATACTTTATTTACAAAGATAAATTTCATATGGACATCTGTTTCCTGGATAATTTTTTATAAATGAGTAAGAAAAAAAAAACACATTGCTTTAAAACGTCCCTTCTGAAATAGGTAATGCATTACAGGAAACACATTTGAATTTTTAGAAAATAAAGATTATTGCTGAAATTATGAATCTTAAGAAATTTAAAAGTCATCTTTCTTTGCTGGTCCTTAGTGATAAGAGTTCCAATTGATTCTATTTATTTACTCAAGAAGTACACACGGCTGGGATACACAAATAGAATCTACTGGAAACAACAGGAGATATTGGATTCATGCTGTGCGTGTCTCTAAAATGTTATTTCATTAAAATACACATACTTTATTTGCAAAGGTAAATTTGCAGTGATGATTAGTTGCAAATAAAGTCCTCAGCCCAGATAGTTTTATGGATGAAGTCTGTAACACCTTCAGAGAATGATAATTCCAAAGGCAACATTAAGTTCTAGAACATAGAAAAATGCCCGCTTTCCCATTAATATTATACAGCTAGCATAACCCTAAAATTAAATTAGATTAGAAAAATAGCCTAACAGGAAATGTGAAGATCAATCTCAACTAGAATATTCATATAAATAAGGTTTAACTGCATACTGTTAGTAAGTAGTATTTTGAAAGAAGTCAAAAGTTGATTGATATGGGCTTCCCTGGTGGCACAGTGGTTGAGAGTCCTCCTGCTGATGCAGGGGACATGGGTTCGTGCCCTGGTCCGGGAAGATCCCACATACCGTGAAGCAGCTGGGCCCGTGAGCCGTGGCCACTGGGCCTGCGTGTCCAGAGCCTGTGCTCCGTAACAGGAGAGGCCACAACAATGAGAGGCCCGCGTACCGCAAAAAAAAAAAAAAAAAAAAAAAAAAAGAAGTTGTTTGACATGAGAAAACCTAATATAACTCATTGTATTAAATTTTTTAAAAGGAATCCTCTCATTAGTTTTTTTAAAAGGACATTTGATAACATTTGACACACATTTTTGACAGAAAATCACTACAGCTGTTAAAAATACTCCTTCTGGTAATATCCCATCAAAATTTTTATCACATGTTGGCTCCTCTTTCATGTATTTTCCATCTTAAGTTACCTTATTGTAATGATCTAGTTACATCTTTGTCCTTAATACTGGATTGTATCTTATTTCTCTGTGTGTGTGTGTGTGTGTGTGTATAATTTTGTGTAGTATCCAATACATATCAAAAATGTAAATATGTGTTGAATGAGTGAATGAAAGAATTAAATGTATAGCTTCACCAGGCCATTTGCTTTTTGCACATCAACATGGTGCCATGTCAGGAAAGAATTTATGAGCCATCAGTTCATAATCACTTATGATGCCCATACTGTATGTCAGGCACGAAACTCTTTGAGGACACATATGAATAAATCATAGGCCTTGCCCTTGAGGAGCCCACAGTCTAAGAAAAGATAACAGGTCTGTAATGACATCCATAGTGGATTTGCTTCAAGAGGAAAATTATTTTCTATTACAACAGTCACTTGCACTAGCAGTGAAGTCCTGTCTTAATTTAAATCCTCAGCAGAATACCTATCACATAAATGACAACTTGAGGAAGTACTTCACTCTGGAGTGTATGCCCTAAGCCCAGTTCAGTGGATGATAGTGGATTGATTCTCACATCAAAAAGAACACAGAGCTATACATACTTAACCTTTGGAACCAGCTACTTCTGGAAAAATAATAAGCAAGTCTTAGGAGGGGAAAAGAGTTGCTTGAAATTCTGCAGTTTTTTTAAATCTTGTGAATTATGGGATATAAATCAATAAATAACAGTAACATCAAGAGGTGCAATTACATTTTCTATCCACTTAAAAACACTGGGAAGAAGTCCTTGGTTCCAACAGCTTTCTTCCTTTAAAGTAATAACAGACTAAACCTTTACTTCGGAACTAGGGCATGAGTCTGGGTCTGGGTTAGTGTCCTTTCACTGAGTTAGAAATAGTCTAACAAAAATAAATTGAAAAATAAGTCTATGTCAAGGGATTCTTTCCTCAAACTTTCTCAAATTAGAAACATGTACACCTTTAAAGCTATGTCTTAAATAGCTCCAAAAAGCGGATATTTGTGCAAAAATTTTAGGCAGAGTTGGACTCCTAGAGGTCAACTGACTCATTTCTAGTGAGGAAAAAGTCGCTTACCTAAAGCAATGTGGCTAATTTTTTGGTATTATTGTATTATGATTCTGACCTAAGTACCAGAAACTCTGCTAAGAATTTAACTGAATATGGTAACAATATCAATAACTTTTTTTTCTTTCTGTAGTTAAGCAATTTCCTCCAAGCCAGAGGTATTTTATTTGCTCAGTTTAGAATAATTGGGTCCTTTCTCCTGATTGGTTTGATTAAAAAGGTAATGAGATTTACCCTCATGGAACAGGTCCCATCATACTGTTCAGTTTTAGGTGTAAAATAATATGCCTAAATATTCAAATGGAAAGTGTTCAAATGGAGGTGTGCTCAGAGTTCAACAATATATGTTTCCTTCTTTTTTAAAGAAATTGTTCTTTCGCTTAATACCTGGATTGTTAAACAGAGAGTTTTGATGGAGGGTTTGAAAGTAGTATAAATCCCGAGACCCATGGATCATAGGAACTAAGGAGAAAGGGAGGATTCGTCAGCAGATTAAGTGGAATGGGTTGGAATAATAAATAAACATAGGTAAAATTACATCAGTGACTGATGAAAACTTTGTCTAAATTATTGGAGATGAGATCAGGGCAGATACAACGGGAAATATGCTGCAGCGGCTGCAGGGCTTTTTATAGAGATACGATATTCAGGTGCACTGATTCTCTCTGACTCAAACCTTCTTTATCTCATTTACTGCTCTTTTTCAGCCATAATGAGCAACCAGACCTAGAATTTTTTAGGTTCATTCATCAAGCAGAGAGAATCCTAAATGGATGCTCGCTGGGTAAATGACCCCTTTAAAGAGCTATAAACAGATGATGGCAGCAACCTCACTCCAGTGGAGAGAGAAAGTGAGCACCAGTGTACCCTAGGCTTCCTCCTCCTCCCTGCCCCATGGATCAGTGGTTTTGGCTGGAGCAAACCATGTGACTCAGAAACTAGCTTGCTGTCCATGTCTCTCCTGCCTTTTGATTGTAAAATAAAATTCAGATACAGAAAACCAGGCAAAACAAACAACTAGCTGGCTGAGTTATTATAAAGCCAACAATCTTCTACCAAACAGCACTGAGATCAAACAACAGAACCTTTGCAGGCTAATACAGAAGGTCCTTTCCTCCCTCCAAATGTAACCTTTCTCTTGATGTTCACTGCAGCCTTGCTTGTAACAGCATAATAAACAAACAAACATGCTAAAAAGGGAAATAATTCATAAAGTAAGGTAAAGACATTCGGTGGAATACTATGCAGCAGTTATAAAGATTGAGGCTGAATCATTCATTAAATTGTTTATTTGTGAATGCACAGACACAGTCCTAGCTTCTGGGGATATGAGAGTGAACAAAATAAATAATACTCATGTCCTTTTAGAGGTGACATTTGAATGAAGGAGACAGACAATAACAGACAAACAAAATAGTAAGCAGCACGGCTGTAGTTAATGGGAATACTTTGAGAACAAGAGATGGAGAAAGATGTCGTCCACAGGGGCTTTTGGAGGCATGAACCTTTGAGCAGAGAACAAAGTAAGTATGGGGAAGAAGATCCCAGTCAGAACAAAGAGCATGGTAAATGGAATTTTTGAACAAAAGCAAGGCTAGAGTGAAAGGATATCAGGAGATAAATTCAGCGGAAGAAAATTACAGATCCTGGAGGGGCTCAGAAGCCGTGGAAAGAAGTTTGGATTTTATTTTAATTGCATTGGGAAACCATTGGAGGATTTTGATCAAGGAAGTGACCATCAAATTTATGTGCCTAAAGATCATGTTGGCAGTGAGGAGGAGTAATATTTAGGGGGCCTCTTGCCTCAAGTTTGGAGAAAGATGATGGCAGAAAGAAAGTTCTGTTTAAAATTACATCAAAAGGTCTCCGAGACATATTGTTGGTTAAAAAAAAAGCAAAACATTCCTAATGTGCGATCTTAGTTATGTAAAAATAGCAAAATCAGTACTTTTAAACCACACAATATAAGCTGTGTATGTGTGACTGTGTGTAAATGCTTATTTAGAAAGCTCTCAAGAGAATCATAGAAGGCAGCACAGCAAACAGAGAAGAGAAATAATTCTGGAAACAGAGTGGGTTTGGCTGTGGGTGGGGATGAACTACTTTTGAATGATTTATTTTTATTTTTGCAACAATAATGTATTCGTTTGTTGATTGCCTATCATATACGAATTATAAGAATGATACAGCTGAATCAAGCAGTTGGGATATTGCTAAAATAAAATTTATGAAGATTTTTAACTGCTACCTTCAAAAAGATAGATATTTTAGAGAATCGGTGATTCTAGAAGCGTGAACTAAAGCTCATAATTTTACGTTTACAAATTTACTGTCAAATTATTTTACCACAATATTAATTTTGGAAAAATTAGATACACATTTACATGAAAGATGAGTAGGATGTTGAGAAGGTGTGAGAACGGGTACAGATTTATGACAGTTCATGCAGAAATTTTGATATAGAACTGCTGATGGAGAATAAGCAGAGAGGAAAGCTAGTTTTCAAAGCACAGGATTTGGAACATTTTGTTGCAAAAATAAAAATAAATCATTCAGTTCTGACAAGGAACCTACGCTCCTCTGTTTTCTGAGGGATTGATGCAGGACAGGTCACTTAATCTCTCTAAACTTCCATCTCCTCTCTGCTAAAATGTGGCTAATCATTTCTACCTTGTAAGTTTATGATAAGAATAGCAGAAGGAAGAGAGAGGAGGAGAGGGAGAGGGAGGGAGAGAGAGAGAGAGAGAATGTTATTTAAGATTACAACTGATATCAGCAGCTTCTACCACATAAGGGTGTATCATTTCTCTCTGGAGCAGGTAACCTTTTGTTTAGCAAAATAAAATGATGGGACATTTGGCTGTGGCAGTATCTTCCTCAAGGCATGGTAAGAAAGAAAGTTTGTGAAATAAAGAGGATTAAATTGCCCTGCAAAATAAATAAGAATTTCCAAGTTTCCAGGACTGGAGAGAAGCCCACTAGGAGGAGTAGGGTGGGGCCCCTGAGGGCTCTCAGCCAGGGAGAGTAACTCAGGGCCTTCTTTAAAAAGTGGCCTAATAATAACCAGTTTGTAATCTATTTGCTGCTTCTATTGCCGTGTGACACCCTAATTCCCATTATCCACAAATCTCAGTAAAGGACTGCTCCAGAAAAAAGCTTCTACTCTTGGGACTCAGGTGAATGAATGCTGGAAAGAGGTCTCTTCTGGGGGATTAAATAGTAACCAACATGTAAGATTCCAGAAGAAACTTCAGAAAACTTATGAGTTTCCTATCACAGGTGCAATGAATTTGTCACTAGTGACAGTGTGTCTCCAGATGACATCCGGGTTGCATGGATGGGTTGAAATAATGCAGGGAAAAACTGTTCACACACTTTGTTAAATAAAGACCCTTTATTTAAGTCTTTAAAAACCACTTTGAGTTTATTTTTATGTATGGTGTGAGGTAGTGTTAATTTCCAAAATATACAAACAGCTCATGCAGCTCAATAACAAAAAGAAAAAAAAACAAAAACAAGCAACCCACTCATAATCCTAGTTTAGCCAACAGCGTCAACACCAGATGTTGCCACTGGGCAGGATACAGAACTCTCTAAGGCCTCCGTTTCCTTATCTCTAAAATCTCGAGAGTAATGTTAACTTAGATATCTCTGTTTTTGCAAGAATTTAAAAGCTAACATACATAAAGTGCCTAGAACCATGCCTTGAATGTTGAAGAAAGCAATCACTATTATTTTTATTAAATATTTATTTCCTAACCCATGCACATATGGTCACCTTATCTTTGATAAAGGAGGCAAGAATATACAATGGAGAAAAGACAGCCTCTTCAATAAGTGGTGCTGGGAAAACAGGACAGCTACATGTAAAAGAATGAAATTAGAACACTCCCTAACAGCATACACAAAAATAAACTCAAAATGGATTAGAGACCTAAATGTAAGGCCAGACACTATAAAACTCTTAGAGGAAAACATAGGCAGAACACTCTATGACATGCTTCACATCAGGATCCTTTTTGACCCACGTCCTAGAGAAATGGAAATAAAAACAATAATAAACAAATGGGATCTAATGAAGCTTAAAAGCTTTTGCACAGCAAAGGAAACCATAAACAAGATGAAAAGACAACCCTTAGATGGGAGAAAGTATTTGCAAATGAAGCAACTGACAAAGGATTAATCTGCAAAATATACAAGCAGCTCAAGCAGCTCAATATCCAAAAAAAACAAAAAACAACCCAATCCAAAAATGGGCAGAAGACCTAAATAGACATTTCTCCAAAGAAGATGTACAGATTGCCAACAAACACATGAAAGGATGCTCAACGTCACTAATCATTAGAGAAATGCAAATCAAAACTACAATGAGGTATCACCTCACACCGGTCAGAATAGCTATCATCAAAAAACCTAAACAGTAAATGCTGGAGAGAGTGTGGAGAAAAGGGAACCCTCTTGCACTGTTGGTGGGAATGTAAATTGATACAGCCACTATGGAGAGCAGTATGGAGGTGCCTTATTGAAAAAAATTTATTTCCTTTACCTGTTGTCGTGCAAAGTGATCTCATAACATTAATTGCAATGGAGACAGCAAGACATTTTGGAAGGAACAGTAACCCCAGGAGTCCATTCCTGCTGTACCATTTATTCACTGTGGGACTGAGTCCTGTAGTCCCTAAGGTTAAATTGTTTCATTTATAAATCATGACCTTTGAACCAGATGATCCCAAAGATGGATTTCCATTCTACGTAGCAAATTTTGAATCTCTAATCCTCTATAAATGCATCCGTGTCACAGTTCCCATGTATTATCTTAAATACAAAGATGGTTAAGCTTATTTTCCATCCCCTTTATTCCCTTGGCAGAATTCTCCAAAGGCTGATAAAAGTAAAAAGTAGCTTTTTCTCCAAGCCATATATTTTTATGGTAATGCTTTTGTCTGTGTGAGTCTTGGGCTGCCTATATATAAAAGTGAAGGGTTGTTTGTGTTTTTGGTTTTTTTTGAAGAATGAGGTAGTCCTTCTCAACTTAGGATTTGACTCAACATTGCGAGCGTCCAAGTATGGATCAGATTTCCATTTTGTACCAGGTTATTTGAGATACAGCTCTGACTTCAAACGGAGAAGTCACCTATCTGTTTGACAAATAACTCTGGCATGCAGAGGACAGGTTTGAGGCAGAAATAGCCTTTTTGTTGTGGTCCACGCATGAGTGACCTTTTTAAAGCACCAGAAATGGATGAAATCACTAAAGCTACAAGGACCTAGCATTAAACCCAGGGGGCCAGAATACAGAGTGCAAAAGAAGAGGGAACCTATTAAGGTGAGAGAAAAAGAGGGGCTGAAGTGATAGGTTGACCACTTGGAAAAAGTGGAGGATTCATCTCTGTGAATTGCAGCTAGGAAGAGAATGGAGAAGAATCTGTTGGATTTTGAACATGGAAGTTATTGATGATCTTACAAAAGCAGCTTTGTTGGTGCCTTGGGAGCAAAAAATGCAATTGAAATTTTTCAAAAATGAATTAGAGGTCTGACTGAAAGGAAGCTACACGTAGTAAATTGTTTTGCAAAAAATTGTTTTTAAGAAAAGCAGAAATACAGAGGGGAGTTTGATCAAGTTGAATTTATTAAAAATGTCTCCAGCGTTTTCAGGTGTTTCCTGCTCATTGCTTGTTTATCGCATCTTAATACTAACACAATCTGACTAAAATTAGTTAGTAGTGGTGGGCTCTGGACCCACCATTCCTAACTTTCACGTAATGTGGAGACGTCTAGTCCATCATGGGTTTACAGACCTCTGTCTGGCGCTCCGAGTCCCCTCCGTTTGAAGCAGAGACTAAGGAGGATATGAGGGCATCCTAATAGAAGTACCTCATTCAGGTTAGGAATGTGGTAGGGGTGAGTTATTGGAGAAGGGACATCTCTTGTTCTACACAGGGCAGTGTAGCTGAAGGGGAAGAACCGAAAGCAGTACCTTGTGCTAACCCTGAAGGGAGATTGACTGTGAAAGTAGCTAAATGTGTGGTCATCGTCTCGAACTATTTACCAGTCTTTCCAGTGCCTGACCTAGGCATTCAACTTTTTTCTAAACTCTGGATCCTGAATATTCTGGCTTTGACAAGCCTCACAGACCCCAGGGACAGTATACCTTTTTACTTGATGCAGACACAAGTGCTCTTGCCCAAGGAGGGACCCACATGGCAGGTATCTAGTGAGATGGGATCTGAAAGTTGGAGAAAAGCACGGGGCCCTTAGAGAATGAAGATTTCCCTGGTCCAGTGGACTGCCTCAACCAGAGCCTGTACAGAGCTTTCTCGCACAATTCAGAACCTAGAGTATTCCAAGAAAAGATGACATTCAAGTTAATTGACTTGAGATAGCATTAATATTTTGTACATTATTTAGCGTTCAGGCTATGCAATGTTATGTCTTTTGCCTACATTGTATGATATAGATGGTCAAGCATGATGAGAAGAGTTTGTACCTCTGAGATTATGCCATGTCTGAAGAATAGGAAGAGCAGTGAACTGGGCAGGTGATGGTGGACAGCGGGCCTGGGCGTGGGTAGACAATGAAGGAAGACTGGTAGCTGGCAGTGAAGCAAAGCCATGAGAATGCGCTGCATAGTTCTTCTCTTTAACTCAGCCACCATCAATTTCTCTTTCCAAACAACACCCTGACTTCAATTTGAAGAAACACATCTTATGCATTAGAACCAGTCTGGAAGTCAGGAGTGTTAGGGGCCTTGTCCTAGCAGAAGGGTGATCATTTGACCCAAGTTAGGCCAATTGGGGGTTTCTTCTCTGGGATTTGAAACTTAGAGGAACAAAAAGACTGAAATGTCCAGTATCCACTTTGTCCGCATGTATGTGTGCTGAACAACTGGGACCACATTTCTGCAAATGCCTTGCTTCTCTAGCCTTTCATCAATTCAGTGAACCTCTGATATCCTTCTGGGTGGGTTTATTTTGCTTAAATGCATTAGCGTTGAATCTGTTGCTGGCAATCAGGGAGCCCTGACTGGTTCAGTGGACAAATTCCACCAAAAGCTAGATGAAACTAGTTAGAAGGGGAATGTAAACACACCTGACACTGCAAGGATTTTAAAGATGAACAAGGAGGAGTGACAGGAAGAGGTTTTATTTATCCAAACCCCAAGTGTAAGAAGTGTCTCTCTTTTATCTCTTCAAATCATACTTAACCTGTTCAGAGCCCCCTTTCCATCTGAAGGACAGATTATTTAATCTTAGTTATCATGGAACCTTCCCCCTCCATCCGTGAGACATACAAGAAACTGGAACTTACATGTTGGCAGGAAGAGCTGTGCTCCTGGTCTCGTGTGGTCTCCACCATCTGTCCCTTGGGCACCTCTCATTGGTCCACAACGCTGACACAGATGCCACATCACAGCTATCCTTCTGTCATCCTGTCATCTAAGGCATTAGATGCCAGAAGCACACCTGTCTGCACTTCCTTCCTCAGTGTCCAATGCTTGTAAGAAGCTCAAATTTCATGTCTGGCCATTTCTACTTTTCCTACTCAAAAATATTGCTCCATTTCATCCCTCTACCCTGGTCAATCCAAATTCAGCATAATCTCCTGCAATTGGCCTTTTGAACCCTCAACATTGATTTCTTTCTTGTAGGTAGAGGTGGGGATAGGAAATGCTAACACCAGGGTTTTCTTCTCTTTTCTTTTCTTTTTTCTTAATAGCATGCTCTGTTTAATAACCAATGGAGCACATACCTCATTGTGTCATAATTATTTTGTTTGTTGCTGTTTGAAACAATTTGATGAAAAAAATTGATCTATGTATGTCTATTCCCAGTTCCTGAACCTACTGAATACTCAATAAATGCTTGTTAAATAGAACACCACAGAAATCCACTGTGTAGACTCATCTTAACATCTTTACTCGGTTCCTGAGAATAGCTTTCGTGGGAAGTCATAAAAATGCATTGATGAGTAGATAGCGTCCCCAAAACCAAGATTTTCAAGTGCTTTTCAATAATTAAATTCTGAGGAACAATTTAAAGCTTGCATAGTTTTCTCTCAAGTACTCTCTAGAGACAGCTGGTGCTCGCTGGGGTTCGTGGGCTTCATTACGAGTTCATTTTTCTCTCACGTACTGGCTGAAATGAGGAGGAGAGAACGGGAAACAGAAATTAAACAGGTGGGGTCTGGAAGGTGGCAGAGCCCTCACACAGATTATTAAACAGTAGGCTTTGTGCTCGGTCTTGGCCAAGGCAGGCTTCAGTGTTCTGAATGAAATCAAGCAAGTAGTTGCATAAGCGTAAGATGGTGTTTAGTGTCTGAGGGTCTAAGATCGGTTCAATTAATGAGGGGCCTTCAACAAATCTACTGTACATTTTGTGCCTCACTTCTCCCTTTGGATAATAGAATTTATAAGCTGCTATCTCAATGAGAAAGAGTGAAAAACATCTTCAGACTTTCCACGTGCCTAAGAGTACATAGACCGTGCTAGAAATTTAATCTAGAGGAGCACGTGACTTGCCCAAGTTAGAGTTTAATAAAAGTAAGCCTGGAGCCTTTTCTGCTTTTATCCACTCAGATCCCTGAGGTCTTGTCATCCTGCTAGAGCTGCTCAGAACTGACTCTCCACCCCTATCTGCAACCCATCACAGGGAATCCTTTCAATCCTGGACTTTCTGGGCACATCTTCTTCTCCCTCCTTCAAGAAATCTTTCCTTTCTTAAATTATGTTTTTCCCCAGTTCCTCATTAGGCACTAGCTGGCCATAAGTATCACTGTTGGAATAGCAGTGATGATGCTGACTGTAGAAGAGAATTGTGTTTCTCCAGTGACAGCTTCTACACCCTAAGAGTGATCCCTGATGTAAATTTCAGACTGTGCATCGTGGGCAATGGAGAAAGCACATGGTGATCAGAATGGACATTTGGGAAGTAGTAGTGAGAAGGGTTACTGTCTAACTCTAGAAAACATTTCCATGTCCTGCCCCCTGAGTAGGAAACGTTTAAAATCATACTTTGATTTGAGTAAAAGGCACTACATACTTATGGAAATGTAAAGGATTAAATGCCTCACAGATTACTTTTCAAAAGACGTTCTATCAATTTTCTAAATGGATCCTCACTAATAAAGCACCTTATAAATTAGACAGGACTAATCATTAAATGGGATTTTGCACAGTAAGGAAACTGTACATCATAGAAAAAACAGGTATTATTTTCAGCTCTGTCATTGCCATATTGTGGACTGGCATGGTGGGGTTTAAGACCTACCTGATGCATGTGAAGGCTGCAAGCTGAAAGATTATAATCACTGTACCTACCACCACCATGGAAATCTGTGCTACCCCTAAATTTGAACATTTTGAGATTTCAGGTGTATCTCTTCTAAACGGTTTGTAAATGGTCGGTGTCATGTTACAACATAGGGTTCTTTGCTGAAGTCTTTAACCCATATTAACTCAGGTCGTAAGTCAAAAATAGAAACTGATAAATAAACCAGAACCTTGGTTGGCATTACTGTCTCTGGTCTTGAATAATAAACCAATTAGTGATTCATTGAACAAATAATTATTGGGCTCGCTCTATTTCTAGGCACAGTTGTAGGTGCTGGCAATTCAACAGTAAACAAAATAGGCAGAATTTCTACCCTCTTAAAGCTTGTGTGGTAGGGGGTACCACACCAAGAAGATGCTAGGCATTAGTTTGATCCAGATGGTTTCAAGAAGAGAAGGAGCACACTGTATCACTGGTCCAGGCATGAAATTGCTTTTCTGTAGTGGTATTTAATTCAAATATATGAGAGCCAGTTTTGTCTAGTTAGGGACAGACTCTCCTTTGACTGGGATGCGTGACAGTGTCATGAGCACACTCAAAGGTATGTGTGTGCAAAGTGGGAAAGATACGGTTGATTTAGATGCATGCTTTCAGAAAGGAGGTAAGTTTTTAGCTTCATCTTAATGTTTCAAGTTGGACTCTCAAGTCACTGAATCATATCATCTTAGAGCTGGAATGGTCTTCAAGAGACTTCTAATTTAAACTCTTCATTATAAAGACATCAACAATTAGACCCAGAATTGCCCAAGGCGATTATTTACAAAGAACCTTGAAAACTGCTTAGCACACATCACAACGTTAATAAAAAAACATATTTCTATATGTTTTTTTCTGTTTGCTTGTTCGTTTCTTACCAGAATCTAAAATTTTCTTTCTCTTTATTTGATGGTGGAACTTATTTTTTTTTTAATTTTATTTATTTTTTAAACAGCAGGCTCTTATTAGTTATCCATTTAATACATGTTAGTGTATATATGTCAATCCCAATTTCCCAGTTCATCCCACCAACACCTCCCCCCACCGCCACTTTCCCCCGTTGGTGTCCATACATTTGTTCTCTACATCTGTGTCTCTGTTTCTGCCCTGCAAACAGGTTCATCTGCGCCATTTTTCTAGATTCCACATATATGCGTTAATATGCAATATTTGTTTTTCACTTTCTAACTTATTTCACTCTACATGACAGTCTCTGCATCCACACACATCTCTACAAATGACCCACTTTTGTTCCTTTTTACGACTGAGTAATATTCCATTGTATATATGTGCCACATCTTCTTTATCCACTCGTCTGTCGATGGGCATTTTGGTTGCTTCCATGACCTGGATATTGTATATAGTGCTGCAATGAACATTGCGGTACATGTATCTTTTTGAATTATGGTTTTCTCTCGGTATATGCCCATTAGTAGGATTGCTGGATCATATTGTAGTTCTATTTTTCGTTTTTGTTTTTTTTTTTTGCGGTATGCGGGCCTCTCACTGTTGTGGCCTCCCCTGTTGTGGAGCACAGGCTCTGGACGCACAGGCTCAGCGGCCATGGCTCACGGGCCCAGCCGCTCCGCAGCATGTGGGATCTTCCTGGACTGGGGCACGAACCCGTGTCCCCTGCATCGGCAGGCGGACTCTCAACCACTGCGCCACCAGGGAAGCCCTATTTTAATTTTTTAAGCAAACTCCATACTGTTCTCCATAGTGGCTGTATCAATTTACATTACCACCAGCAGTGCAAAAGGGTTCCCTTTTCTCCACACCCTCTCCAGCATTTGTTGTTGGTAGATGCCCATTCTAACTGGTGTGAGGTGATACTTCATTGTAGTTTTGATTTGCATTTCTCTAATAATTAGTGCTGTTGAGCAGATTTTCATGTGCTTCTTGGCCATCTGTATGTCTTCTTTGGAGAAATGTCTATTTAGGTCTTCTGCCCATTTTTGGATTGGGTTGTTTGTTTTTTTACTGTTGAGCTGCATGAGCTCTTTATATATTTTGGAGATTAATCCTTTGTCCATTGATTCATTTGCAAATATTTTCTCCCATTCTGAGGGTTGTCTTTTCATCTTATTTATGGTTTCCTTTGCTGTGCAAAAGCTTTTAAGTATCATTAGGTCCCAGTTGTTTATTTTTGTTAGAGTAATTTCCATTGCTCTAAGAGGTGGATCAAAAAATATCTTGCTGTGATTTATGTCAAAGAGTGTTCTTCCTATGTTTTCCTCTAAGAGTTTTATAGTGTCCAGTCTTACATTTAGATCTTTAATCCATTTGGAGTTTATTTTTGTGTATGGTGTTAGGGAGTGTTCTAATTTCATTCTTTTACACATAGCTGTCCAGTTTTCCTAGCACCACTTATTGAAGTGGCTCTCCTTTCTCCATTGTATATTCTTGCCTCCTTTATCAAAGATAAGGTGACCATATGTTCATGGGTTTACCTCTGGGCTTTCTATCCTGTTCCATTGATCTATATTTCTGTTTTTGTACCAGTACCATATTGTCTTGATTACTGTAGCTTTGTAGTATACCCTGAAGTCAGGGAGTCTGATTCCTCCAGCTCCGTTTTTTTCCCTCAAAACTGCTGTGGCTATTTGGGGTGTTTTTTGTCTCCATACAAATTTTAAGATTTTTTGTTCTAGTTCTGTAAAAAATGCCATTGGTAATTTGATAGGGATTGCATTGAATCTGTAGATTGCTTTGGGTAGTATACTCATTTTCACAATATTGATTCTTCCAATCCAAGAACATGGTATATCTCTCCATCTGTTTGCATCATCTTTAATTTTTCTCAGCAGTGTCTTATAGTTTTCTGCATACAGGTCTTTTGTCTCCCTAAGTAGGTTTAGTCCTAGGTATATTATTCTTTTTGTTGCAGTGATAAATGGGAGTGGTTCCTTAATTTCTCCTTCAGAATTTTCATCATTTGTGTATAGGAATGCAAGAGATATCTGTGCATTCATTTTGTATGCTGCATCTTTACCAAATTCATAGATTAGCTCTAGTAGTTTCCTGGTGGCATCTTTAGAATTCTCTATGTATAGTATCATGTCATCTGCAAACAGTGACAGTTTTACTTCTTTTCCAATTTGTATTCCTTTTATTTCTTTTTCATTTCTGATTGCCGTGGCTAGGACTTCCAAAACTATGTTGAATAATAGTGGCGAGAGTGGACGTCCTTGTGTTGTTCCTGATCTTAGAGAAAATGCTTTCAGTTTTACACCATTGAGAATGATGTTTGCTGTGGGTTTGTCGTATATGGCCTTTATTATGTTGAGGTAGGTTCCCTCTATGCCCACTTTCTGGAGAGTTTTTATCATAAATGGGTGTTGAATTTTGTCAAAAACTTTTTCTGCATCTATTGAGATGATCATATGGTTTTTATTCTTCAGTTTGTTAATATGGTGTATCACATTGATTGATTTGCGTATATTGAAGAATCCTTGCATCCCTGGGATAAATCCCACTTGATCATGGTGTATGATCCTTTTAATGTGCTGTTGGATTCTGTTTGCTAGAATTTTGTTGAGAATTTTTGCATCTATATTCATCAGTGATATTGGTCTGTATTTTTCTTTTTTTTGTAGTATCTTTGTCTGGTTTTGGTATCAGGGTAACAGCGGCCTCATAGAATGAGTTTAGGAGTGTTCCTTCTGCAATTTTTTGGAAGAGTAAGAAAGTTGGGTGTTAGCTCTTCTCTAAATGTTTGATAGAATTCACCTATGAAGCCATCTGATCCTGGACTTTTGTTTGTTGAGAGATTTTTAATCACAGTTTCAATTTCATTACTTGTGTCTGTTCATATTTTCTATTTCTTCCTCGTTCAGTCTTGGAAGGTTATACCTTTCTAAGAATTTGTCCATTTCTTCCAGGTTGTCCATTTTATTGGCATAGAGTTGCTTGTAGTAGTCTCTTAGGATGCTTTGTATTTCTGCAGTGTCTGTTGTAACTTCTCCTTTTCCATTTCTAATTTTATTGATTTAAGTCCTCTCCCTCTTTTTCTTGATGAGTCTGGCTAATGGTTTATCAATTTTGTTTATCTTCTCAAAGAACCAGCTTTTAGATTTATTGATCTTTGCTATTGTTTTCTTTATTTCTCTTTCATTTATTTCTGCTCTGATCTTTATGATTTCTTTCCTTCTGCTAACTTTGGGCTTTGTTTGTTCTTCTTTTTCTAGTTCCTTTAGGTGTAAGGTTAGATTGTTTATTTGAGGTTTTTCTTGTTTCTTGAAGTAGGCTTGTATCGCTCTAAACTTCTCTCTTAGAACTGCTTTTGCTGCATCCCACAGGTTTAGGATCGTCGTGTTTTCGTTGTCATTTGTCTCTAGGTATTTTTTGATTTCCTCTTTGATTTCTTCAGTGACCTCTTGATTATTTAGTAATGTATTGTTTAGCCTACATGTGTCTGTGATTTTTATATTTCTTTCCTGTAATTGATTTTTAATCTCATAGTGTTGTGGTCAGAAAAGATGCTTGATATGAATTCAATTTTCTTAAATTTACTGAGGCTGGATTTGTGACCCAAGATATGATCTATCCTGGAGAATATTCCATGCACACTTGACAAGAAAGTGTAATCTGCTGTTTTTGGATGGAATGTCCTATAAATATCAATTAAATCTATCTGGTCTGTTGTGTCATTTAAAGTTTGTGTTTCCTTATTAATTTTCTATTTGGATGATCTGTCCATTGGTGTAAGTGAGGTGTTAAAATCCCCCACTATTATTGTATTACTGTCGATTTCCTATTTTATAGCTCTCAGCAGTTGCCTTATGTATTGAGGTGCTCCTGTGTTGGGTGCATATATATTTATAATTGTTATATCTTCTTCTTGGATTGATCCCTTGATCATTATGTTGTGTCCTTCCTTGTCTCTTGTAACATTCTTTATTTTTAAGTCTATTTTATCTGATATGAATATTGCTACTCCAGCTTTCTTTTGATTTCTATTTGCATGGAGTATCTTTTTCCATCCCCTCACTTCCAGTCTGTATGTGTCCCTAGGTCTGAAGTGGGTCTCTCGTAGACAGCATATATATAGGTTTTGTTTTTGTATCCATTCAGCGAGCCTGTGTCTTTTGGTTGGAGCATTTAATCCATTCATGTTTAAGGTAATTATTGATATGTATATTCCTGTTACCATTTTCTTAATTGTTATGGGTTTGTTTTTGTAGGTCCTTTTTGTCTCTTGTGTTTCCCACTTAGGGAAGTTCCCTTAGCATTTGTTGTAGAGCTGTTTTGGTGGTGCTGAATTCTCTTAGCTTTTGCTTGTCTGTAAAGCTTTTGATTTCTCCATTGAATCTGAATGAGATCCTTGCCAGGTAGAGTAGGCTCTTCCCTTTCATCACTTTAAATATGTCATGCCACTCCCTTCTGGCTTGTAGAGTTTCTGCTGAGAAATCAGCTGTTAACCTTATGGGAGTTGCCTTGTATGTTGTTTGTCATTTTTCCCTTGTTGCTTTCAGTAATTCTTCTTTTTCTTTAATTTTGTCAATTTGATTACTATGTGTCTTGGTGTGTTTCTCCTTGGGCTTATCCTGCCTGGGACTCTCTGTGCTTCCTGGGCTTGGGTGGCTATTTCCTTTCCCATATTAGGGAATTTTTCGACTGTAATCTCTTCAGATATTTTCTTGCATCCTTTCTCTCTCTCTTCTCCTTCTGGGACCCCTGTAATGCCAATGTTGTAACATTTAATGTTGTCCCAGTGGTCTCTTAAGCTGTCTTCATTTCTTTTCATTCTTTTTTCTTTATTCTGTTCTGCAGCAGTGAATTCCACCATTCTGTCTTCCAGGTCACTTATCCGTTCTTCTGCTTCAGTTATTCTACTACTGATTCCTTCTAGTGTATTTTTCATTTCAGTTATTGTGTTGTTCATCTCTGTTTGTTTGTTCTTTAATTTTTCTAGGTGTTTGTTCTTTAATTACAGCAGTTAGTTGTGATTCCAGTGCTCTCACAAGAGGGAGTGAGAGCATGTCCTTCTACTCCGCCATCTTGAGCTAATCCCCTCTATATGTATTTTTGAGGAGTGGTAGAATCTTGCAGGATTATGTTAGTTAAGGGACTGCATGTTATACTCAGTGTGTGTTAACAGTTATACTGTCCATTTATTAATTTGTTATGAGAACTACTTTCTCATGTTATCACTGCTCTCTGGGGAAGGGGCCTTGCCTAGGAGATGAGAGATCTGGATTCCAGTCTTGCTCTAGAACCTGAGCAAGTCATTAAATTCTTGAATACATTGTTCTTATAATTTAAAAGATTATATCTTTCCTACCTCCTTTATGTAGATGCAGTGAGGTTGGCTGAAGTCACAGATAAAAGTTTTTCTTTTTTTAAATAAAACATTATAAAACACTGGACTAATACTAAACAGTGCTGGTACTCTGCAGACAGAAAGAATTGATGATTTATGGTTGGGTCAGTCTTCATCACCATCAAACTTTCCCAGTACCTCTTTCAGTTACATCCTTCCTTTCAGTGAAAGTGATCCATGGGATTGACCTGAGGGGCCATGAGGACAGGCTCGTGGCTATGTCCCCTATGATGACATCTCCTCAACCCTAATAATGGTGCCTGGGATTGAAATCCAGACCCAGTCATGCTTGTGCTATTGAACCTGTAGAAGCAGCTTTTATATTTGAGTTTCAGATGAATGACTTATTGAAAATCCAGAGTTCAAAAAAGTACAGAATCTGCTATAAAGTACAAGATGATATGGGGTCAGAGTGATCCTGTTCTTTATTCACTACAGTCACTGCAGGATTCCATATATTTAGTGCCATAGTGAGCACGGATAAACACAACAGCAACCCCTGATTTTGTATTAACCTGGGGAAGCAACTTGAGATTTATGTTTGCACACTGTTAATGGTGGATTTTTAAACAGGAAAGCAGAATACTAATAAATTTCCTCTGATCTCTGTAGCCCATGAATATTTGAATCCCCTCCCCTTCACTATCCCCTTTGCCTTAGCATGTTGCTGTTTTGAGAGGACGAAGGACATAAGATTAAAATGTGTGTGGGGAATCCAAGGCAGCTAATGGAGTTGGCAGCAATTTTGAATGGCTTCGCTGAGTGTGACATTTTTTAGCAATGCCTTGTGAAAGCTGCAACATAAATGGGGTAATGATACAGAGGTCATTCATCAGTATCTCCCTGAAACCTGTATATATGGCTTCACATTAGTTATTTGATGTGTTGGGTGGAGATGCTGCCTGCTGGGGAATATCAGTTAGATGTTGTTCTGTATGATTTTCATTTGCTCACACAAAAGCGTAATGACATAGCTCAGTGAGGACTGAAGTCAATGTATCATTGTGTAACCGGGAACTTCTTCTGCCTTATTATTTATTAGGGGGCATATGAGCCTATAAAGTGTCCCTGAACATGGCAGAAATAAGTCCTGAGCTCTGAAGTCTTGTACCACAACTGCTAAGGTGACAGAATAGTGAGGTACAAAAAACCAGAACAAATAAGACGGAAACTTCTTTTCATTCAGTGGGTCAAGAGGTACATTTACTATTTGACGTTCCTGTTGGGCAGGTGAGAGAAGTTTCTAGGTAAAAGATCTGATACATTGCCAAATAGGTTTTTGTTTGTTTTCATTAGTTCAGCAAAATCAAGTCACAGATGGGCAATAAACTGAAAACTATATAAACTTTTTTTTTTTAATGCACCACATTTGTAAAAGCAATAGTCTTACAGGATACTAACCAGCAGGTTTTTTAAAATTTTATTTTGCATGGTTCCCTAGAGAAAACAAAACAAAATAAAACTCTTCTTAGCAGTCATCTTTATTTTTTTAATGCGTATTCTTATTTTATTTTCTTCTACTTTCATTTGGTGTTTTCTGCTCTTCCTGTTCTTTTTTTTTTGTGTTTATTTATTTATTTGATTGTGCCAGGTCTTAGTTGCGGCACATGGGCTCCTTAGTTGTGGCACATGAGCTCCTTAGTTGTGGCATGCGAACTCTTAATTGCGGCATGCATGTGGGATCTAGTTCCCAGACCAGGAATTGAACCCAGACCCCCTGCGTTGGGAGCGTGGAGTCTTATCCACTGTGCCACCAGGGAAGTCGCAGCAGTCGCCTTTAAAACAAAGATGATCAGAGAAGTTTAGGGACAATATTTTTCTTCCACTCAGTATTATTGTGAATTAAAGACCTTCCCTGTGTTCTTTCTTCTGTTACCACATTGCAATACCCTTCTGAATGGGGGTCAGTCTCCCCACTTTATGTCTGCATGATGAGGGCAAGGCCCTATCTTTGAGTTGCCTGAGCCTTGCAGAGGGAGAGCTTTGCCCTGAAAGGTAACTGAAAACAAAGTATGTTTGGTTCAGTTGAAATATTTATTTCACTCAGTTGATGAAAGTGATGATTCCTTTATGAACACATGTTCCAATAGTTGGTATGAAGGACAGGAAGACATTAAGGCTTTAAGACGCAAGGGAATATCTGAGGCCAAAGGCTCTGGAATTAGAAGACGGCAGATTAGATGCCAAGAATGAGCCCTGGTTGGAAGGAAGGAAACTGGATATTTGAAATTCTCTGTTCATACTTGCAATTTGCACTCAGGTTCCTGTTTTGCTGGGTCCTAAGGTTGCTTATTTTTTGACTTGACAAAGACCTGTGAAACTCACTGACCTTGGGGAGAGCTCAACAGATAGCCTTAAAATCAGGTTATCACATTCATATCAAACTTCCCAGTGTACAGGGACTGTATATACATCGAAACATGTTAGCCATGTAACTCTTACTAAGAAATACATCATAAATATCGGAAATATTTAAGGTAATATTAATCATGCTGCATGTTGGAGGCCCTAGTGATAGGGTCTGGATTACTTTAAACAAGAGTTTGCAGTTATGTAGGTTAAATAAGTCTAGAGATCTAATGTACAGCACGATGGCTATACTTTAATAATACTGCAGTGAATACTGGAAATCTGCTGAAAGAGTAGATTTCACTTGCTCTCACTACACACACACACACACACACACACACAATGGTAACTATATGAGGAGATGAAATGTTAATTAGGTGACTAGTAATCATTTCCCTGAGTATATGTATACCAAATAGTCATGTTGTAAACCTTAAATACATATAATTCATATTTTAAATAGATTAAAATAAACAAAAATTTTTTTAAAAATCAATAATTTGCTATTAATGTTGATAGAATGACATTATAGAAGAACCACTTCTCATAATCAACCAGTTGTAGACATTTTCATGGAAAAAGGAATGTATATTTATGAAAAAAAGTGAAAATATGAATAATTCAAAACATAAATGTCTTAGCCCCTAGTGTCTATTATAGTCCAATTTATTATTTTGCAGGAAAAAAAAGACACATATTGTTGATAGTAGTAGACAGTATTTTTTATTTTTTTCTCAAAAATTCCTATATTTTCAAAGTTATTAACAACATGTATTAACTTCTGATATAATTAGGGGAAAAGCCATTGAAATCTTCTTTGGCTAGATTTCTTGAAAGCTGTCTCTTCTTACAGAGATCTTTGTGAGTCTTCCATAAATCATTCCAGATGACTAAGTGTCTATGTTCATGCAATAACAAAGAGATTTTTATTTTTAACATTCAGCTGTACATTCCTGACTTGTACAGTTAATATTTTGATGGGACTGGCTCTCTAGAATCTTCTTTCCAAAGCCTTAGGTAGATTCCTTGGTTGACTCAGGACGTAAAAATAGGTTGCTATGAATCTGAAAATCCCTCTTCATAGTATGATTGATTCTGTCGCTTTGATTAAGTCAAAAATAATCCATATTCCCAGACATGGCTTTTTGAAAACTTTTCTAGTTCATTTTCAATGTTGTTATTGTTTTATTAACTCTGTTAGCCCCGTCATAAGTGACATCTCTGAATACTACATACATTAGAAAACTTTATGTCTTGAAAGCACAGCTGTAAAAACAAGTCCAGGTAGGATCAGAGAAAGTAGTTGGGCTGCCATCTGCTTGCTTCCACCATCTTCATGTGTTCATATTATTGGCCTGCCCAAGGCAACGTTGTAAACTATTCAAGCCTGATTATTAGTGGTCCTCTGCTTTTTCAGTCAATAATGCCATTGTGTCTCCAGAAGCTCAGTACTCCCCTGATCAAGCCACCACCTTTCACCTTTATTCCCTGGGCAGCATTTCAAAAGCTGTGTCTTACTTCCTCCAACTCCCATAAAAAAGCACCTGTTCTACAGTCTCTGGGGAACCCCGTTCCCTGCATTCCCTGCTGCCTGCCACGTGTGTGTTTAGTTACACAGTGCAGGCACCTGTATCATCGTCATTGCAGCTGGACACTTGGAGGCAGGGAAAGACTGACGTGGCTTCCAGCACATTCTTGCTGCTTCTGGTTTGTTCTTGCTCTCACCCACTCCGAGTGGAGTGCTGGTACCCACTTTTACCAATGGTTTAACAAAATTCCTGAGTGTTTAACAATCAGCATTGCCTGTCTAGCACTTTAGACCCAGCACCTAACACAGATCTCCTATTTTAGCAATTAGATAGATGATATAGACATAGATATATATCCTACTAGTTCTTCTTTTCTGGTCAAGCCCTAATTGTTATACTACTTAAGAAAGATATTAAATTAAGGACCCTGGTCCTTAACAGTTGAGGTGAAGTTTCTAAAGGAAATTCAGCCAATTAAGATAGCTCTAAATTTGATAAAATTTATGAGATAAAATTCACTTGAGTCCATTTCAGAGATGGTCATTACAAGAAGTTTGTTAACAAAGGCTGACAGTTATACACATAACTTCTGGAGAATGTTGCAATTTTAACTAATTCATCAGAAATATTATAATGAATGGTGTTAGCAATTCAGGATGGTGAATGTTCTAGATTCTATAAAACCCACATCAGTCACAGACCCACAGAAGAGAAATCATCCACCTGATTGCTGAGAGATGTTTGTGCCTCTACACTCTCTTAGCTGATCATGCCAAATCTGCCCTTGTGATTCACCCCAGGCAATAAGTGCAAAACCTACCTGGAAGACACACAGTGCCTTTTATTTCTCTAGACTCTAGAGAGTTTGTTTTAAATAAAACAAAACAAGTAAACACACAAAAGAACCCTGCACTGTTGGCCCCCAGACATGGTTCACTGGAGGCTTGTGCCACGTCCTGGGTGACCCACTGTCCCATGGCTCTGTCATCGGGCCACCTGTGTCTGTCCACTCCAGGAGCCACACACAGAGCTCAACCAGATAGAATTGGATGACCTAGCCATGCTCAGCTAGAATCAGTTTTTGCTTTGTGGATCAGATTTAGATGTTCTGGTTTGGATAGAGTCACGCAAATCCAATTTGGGCCTCTTGACCTTGGAATGAATTCTATTCAAATCATGCTTTTCTATGTAAATTTGATTATTCTCCATTCCTCTTCCTGTGTGGCACTTAGCATGCCTAGCAGAGGGCTTTGGCATAACTTGGTGGTGTTTATTCTGACAAAATATTACTGAGTATATAAATATTTCAGAATGCATTTGCATACCATGTTAGTGATACCCTAAATTTTAGACCTAGCTAATATAATGGGCTACTCTTAACTGCATAGTTTTGTTTATTTGTTTCAACTAATTTAGCATGGGCCTAGACAGATGCTGTCTTAATTACTGCAAAACAGTTTTCTGCTGTTTGAATATTTAGTGGAAATTTCTCTGAGTACTTAAGATGCTTTTTCTGGTGAAATAAACATTTATAATGGAAGAGTTGGTGTTTTTTGATGACCCCCAAGCCAATGTCTCTTGGCTTATGTAGATGTGTATACAGTGTGCCATGTGATTTGTGGCTTCAGGCACTAGCCCATCACCGCTTTGTGTTTTGGCATAAACATAATATAAAAGAATGCTGGAGCTGCATGAGGTGCTCTGATGGAGCTAACCAACACATACTCAGTAACTGCTGAGGAAGATGGATTGTCAAATAATCTACCCGGTGCTCTGACAAGCTACCTTGGTGTGATAATCTTGTTTAAGATCTTGCTACATTATTCATTGTTCTTCTCCACTACTAATCTTTGCAGCATGCTTCTGTTATGTTTCTGCTTGCATTCTCAGAGCTATGGAGACTATTGTTTTATGATAAAGATAAAGCTTTTCATTAATTTGCCCATGCTTTGCAGGGAGAGCAAGGGAAAACAATGATCTCTGGTAGTTTGCTGTTCACAGACTGCTTCCTGCAACTGGTAATTTCCACTGGCTAGAGGAGAATTAATTGTACATGAATAGAGATGATGGCGGCTTAGGCGAGGTCTCTGTCAAATGTCCATGGAAAGGGGGATAAGTTAAAAGACTGGAACACTTACCTCCTTATTACAGCACCAACATGGTTCTATCACGTTAATATATTTGTTTATGAACATTTGGATATATGGATATAGACACATAAATATTGCTGCCTTACAAGCATCCATATTCCGTTGCCTTTTAACATCAGCAACATTGCAAGGATAAGGTGAGTTAGCGCAGAGATGCAGTTAAGGAATCACAGAACAAAAACTGAAAAGTTTCTCAAGAATTTACTAGAATACTGAAGTCAGCTGTGGAAACCGAACGGCTGGTGGCTGGCAAGCTCAAAAAAGACAAATACATCGAGAGTGAGAAGCTCATCTCAGGAAAGCGACAGGAGCTGGTCACCAAGATGGACCACATCCTGGATGCGTTGTAATCCCTGCACTTCCAGAGGGCAGGTTGGGAGAGGGGAGTGGTGAACACTGAGGCTGGCAAATGTTGGCATCTGTATTTTGCAAAAGACCTTCAAGGAAGAGAGAAGCCAGGTCCTGCCTCAGGTAACACAAGAAGCTTAGTTTTTGTCCCTAAAGTGTTCCTTTGAAACACAAACAAAAAAACAAAAACCCAAATCCCATTAAAAACAAAATACCTTCGTATTTTGAACAAAGAAAAAAATTTTACTAGAATAAATCCTAGAAAATAACTAAGAAAATAACTCAAAATAATAGTGAGAAAATAATTAAAGGAATTAACATGCTATACTAGAATTAAATCACTTCATGCAAAAGAAAGCAGTAAAGGAAGAATAGAGAAACTAAAAAGGTAGGAGATGCAAAGAAAACAAATAGTAAAATGGTAGAGATAAATCCAATTGTATCAATAATAATATTAAATGTGACCAGATTAAGCAATCCAACCAAAAGGCAAAGATTATCAGACTTGATTAAAAAGGGAAATCCAACTATTTGATGTTTATAGGACACATAATTTTTTTAGGTTTTTTTAAATTAATTTTTATTGGAGTATAGTTGCTTTACAGTGTTGTGTTAGTTTCTACTGTACAGCAGAATGAATCACCTATACATGTACATATATCCCCTCTTTTTTGGATTTCCTTCCCATTTAGGTCACCACAGTGTACTAAGTAGAGTTCCCTGTGCTATACAGTATATTCTCATCTATTTTATACATAGTATCAATAGTGTATATGTATCAATCCAAATCTCCCAATTCCTCCCACCACCACCCCCCTTTCCCCCTTGGTATCCATAGATTTGTTCTCTAAGTCTGAGGACACACACTTTAGATTCAAAGATGCAAACAATTTGAGAAAGTAAATGGACAGAAAAAGATGCATAATGCAAATAGAAGCCATAAGAAAGCTGGGGTGATTACAGTAATCTCAGACAAAATAGACTTTACAATAAAATTAAAATGTTGCTAGGGATAAAAAGGTCAAATTCATCAGGAAGATTTAACAAATATAAATATGTATGCATCAAATAACAGAACCCCCAAAATACATGAAGCCAAAACTGACAGAATTGTCATGAAAATAGGCAATTTAACAGTTATAGTTGGATACTTCAGTAACTCCACTTTTAATAAAAGCTAGAACAACTTTACAGAAGATCAACAAGAAAATAGAAAACTTGAACAACACTAGAAATCAACCTGACCTAAAAGACATCTTTAGAATCCTCCAGTCATCAGCAGTAACTTCTTCAACCACAATGGGATTGAGAAATGGGAAATGAGAAATTTCATAACAGAAACCAAGTTAGAAATTAAAAGTGAAATAATATTTTCTAAATAACCAATGACTCAAAGAAGAATCACAAGGGAAGTAGAAAATACTTCGAGATGAATGACGATAAAAAAGCCACTATAACAAAATTTATGGGATACAGCAATGCTTAGAGGAAGGCTTATAACTCTAAACACCCATATGAAAAATAAAAAAAGAAATATCACAATTCAGTAACCTAGCATTCCACCTTAATATGCTGGATAAAGAGATTAAGGTACATCTAATGGAAGAAGAAAAAAGGAAATGATAAACATTTGAGTGGAAATTAATAAAACAGAGAATAAAGAAAAGAACAACCAAAATTCGATTCTTTGAAAAAGTCAACAAAATTGACAAACCTTTAGCTAGACTGGCCAAGAAAAAAAGAGGGGACTCAAATTACTGAAATTAAGAATTAAAGAGGGGACATTAATACTGACCATACAGAAATTTAAAGCATCATAAGGAAAGACAATAATTGTACGCCAGCAAATTAGATAGCATGAGTAAAATGTACAGTTCTAGAAAGACATAAGCTACAAAGTGAATCAGTAAGAAATAGAAATCTGAATAGACTTATAACAAGTAAAGAGATTATAAGGCTTATTACTATATGTTTTTAATAGGGTATTAAACTTTTAAGGTGTTTGTGACAAAGAGCAGAAAGACTTGAAGAGCTCCATCTCTCTTTTACACCAAGAGCAATCTTTAGCTTAAAACCTCATAATTGTTAAGACTTCAGAATTCTCTACTGCATTTTAACATGGGAGCTGTCATTGGATTGTGTATCTCTTTGAAACACTGATAGAAAAATCAGAATTGGTTTACGCTAGTGTGCTATCTGAATAGCCGGAATGAAAGCTAGGAAATTAGGAATCATGTAATTACACTTTAACCAAAGGATTAATGCTATTACAGGTGGGACTTAAAAACATCAGTCATTGCTTTGGGTAAGATAATTTTTTTTTAAAGTGGTGTCAGAAGACTACCTGGGAAAATGGGAGTGGTTGGTCCATGACATGACCTCTGTCTTTCTTTAGTTAGCAAGGATGAGTTTATTAAAGTAACAAATTTATCACACTGAAAATTCTCATGGACCAGACCTCATATGTTAGAGAGAGTTAGCTTTGCTCAAATATTTGAGCCCAATCAATATAGGAGGAAGAAAGCAAAGTGGAAAGGCCCTGGGAATTTATGAGAACTTTGGCTGCCTTAACTGCAAAACGAATAGTACCTGTTAAAGATTGCTGTAAAGGTTAAATGAGTCAATGCCTGGTACATGGTAATCATTTAGTAAATGGTTCTTGTTATGACTCTCTCCAACTTTCAACCTACCCAACCTTGGGCACCCAACTCTACTGTTTTTTCCCCCAATCAAAATTCTTTTCATTTATTTTATTGAAGTATAGTTGATTTACAATGTTGTGTTAATTTCTGCTGTACAGCAAAGTGATGCAGATGTATATATATATATATATATATTCCTTTTCATATTCTTTGCCACTATGGTTTATTACAGGATATTGAATATAGTTCCCTGTGCATAAACAGGGAACTATATCCAATATAGTACTGTTGGATAAACAACAGTAGGACCTTGTTGTTTATCCTCCCCCATCAAACCTTAAATTATCTGAATAGAAGATTTCTTTGCTTCTCCTGTGTCTATAAGTCCCATATTTTTCCTTTTTATGACATGTATTTCAATAGGTAAAATACTTATTTAATTTCTATATAATAAAATAGTTATACAATTTCTTTTTTCCATCGTAAGTTATGATGTTGTAAAGGTAAAAGCCATATCTTATTCACCATTTATACCTGCTGATGTTCAGTATAGTATCTTGCTGATAGAAATCACTCAAAAACATTTATTGAATTAACTCAACACTCTTTCAAGCCTTTGATGGAAGTATACCTTACAAACAATAAGTTGCATGAATTATAATTGTACAGGATTATGAGAAGATGAAAAACATATCCACATAAGCCACCACTAAGGTTTAATAATGGATGCTACTAGCACATCACTAGCACCCTGGAAGCAACCTCCCACACTGATAGCCACTCTCCTGACAGCTAACACCGTACAGCCTTTCAGTTTTGTCTGTGTTTTAAACATGTATATCTAGTTAGGGATAATCCATATGCATAGATAAGAGTGTTTATTATTTTTTGTTTTCTGATCAACAATACTAGCAGAACAGGGACTAAAGCACTACTTCCAAGTTAAAATCACTTTTAACTTGAAAACACAAGCCCCTCAGGGACGGGCACCACTCCAGTTAAAGGGTTTCTCTGTATTTTCCCAGTCTCCTTCTCACCACTCACAGTTTATAATCTTCAAGAAGCAACTTTTGTTTTCCAGTGAAGATGATTGAGGCCCACTCTGCAAGGTGCTCTGTGGAACAGGGGTGCAAAGTCCACGTCCTCAGAGAGTTGAAAGCCTTCAAAAGCTTAAACTCCTTGGGAACCAAAACAGCTGACAAATTTAGAAGTGTGAAAGTTGTGCTTCGAATTATAGAGGAGATGAGATCTTACAGTGGATCCAAGAAGGAAGAAAGTTAAGCTCTGAAACATTTCATCTATACTAGTACCAGTTGGAGGTTAGGGAAGCTAACATGTCTGTCTTGGGGGAGGTAAATATCTGATGAGTTAGTGCACTGGTCTGGCATACTTCAGTGCCTTTTGTTTGGATTATATCTTGAGTTTGCCCCTCCTACCCATCTTGCTGTGGTTCCTTCCTTTTGCCTTTAGTTGTAGAAGATCTTTTCTGGTGGGTTTCAGTCTTCCTCATAGATGATTGTTCTCCAGGTAGTTGTGGTTTTGGTGTGCTTGTGAGAGGAGGTGAGCGCAGGGTCTTTCTACTCCACCATCTTGGTTATCCTCCAATGCCTTTTTTTTTTAAAAATTAGGGCACAACCTACCTGAGTAACAGAGTAGGAACTAGCAGCCTTGATTTGGAGCCAAGAGAGTTTATGAGGATTGGAAGAATGAGAACATAGAAGGTATAAATAAAGCATTTATTCATTTATTTATTTATTTATTCATCAACCAAAAAGATTGCTAAACTCCAAACAGCATTTAGTCTGATGGTGGAGAAAGACAGATTAAAATGAAAATGATTACGCACCAGATTATTATTTGGGTAAAACATAGCTAATTTCTGAGATCAGAAAGAAAGCCTAACCCAGAGAGGAAATTTTTTTCATTATCGTAGTTTTTACTTACTATTCACATTAGATGCTGAGAAAACTCAGGTTTGTGAATCATTAATCCTTTCCTGAGTGGCGATGTGGTTTTCTTGATGAGGTGGCATTTGAACAAGATCTTGAAGAATGAGTTGGGGTGTAGCAAAGAGTCTAGGCTACCTTCTCTGAATACTGAAGATGTGCTGTGAGGTGTTATGATGTAGAAACCATTGCTAGTGCTCTGCCATGTATAATAAACATGAAAAGTAAAGGGTCACAATTATTCAGTTCTAATCATGATTGCCAGTCTTGTTTCCTTAGCTTAGGGAGTTAGTTCTAATAGCTGCAGAAATCAATGAGAGACCTTGCTTTGCTGTAAGTCTTTCAGACAGAGCCACTACTAATTGCTCCGTAACTGTGGGTCTGACTGTGTTATCAGCCTTACTTCTCAAGTGATCCTATTCTGGTGTAATTCTCCTTTTAATGGCTATTTGTACAGAACAGCAGAGTCACAATGGCGCTTGGAGACATCTTGTCCAGAATTTTATCATTGGAGCCCTTTCTCCAGACACAATTCTATTTAACATTGTAAACAAATCAAAGAGGAGTGCTCGACTTAAGGAGTCCTTGTATGTGGCCTGGTCTGTTCAACCACTGCCCAAACTCACAGCTGCAGTGACCCTGGAGGAAGCTCCAAGGACACTGTGTCACCTGATCAAAGAGAGTGATCATTGTCTTATCTAACACCGTGTTCTTACAGGTGAGGAAATTGATACCCAGAAAATTTAAGTGATGACTCGAGGTCACACAGCAGGGAGTTGTCATAGCTACCCCAAATTCACGTTACCTTTCACTTGAACGTGGTTAATCTCCCAAGTCTCTTTAGTAACAAATATCAGGAGTTGGGTTCAAAGCGTAGGGTAACATTTTGGCCACTTAGAATAAAACTCATTTAATCCCTTCATCTCCTCACATGAAACAGTTTGCAGTACAGTGAATCTCAAAACCTCAAGGGCTTATGAACAACACAGAATCCTTGACCCCATTCCAGAATTAGTAAATCAAAATGTCCAGAGCTTCCCTGGTGGCGCAGTGGTTAAGAAACTGCCTGCCAGTGCAGGGTACACGGGTTCGAGCCCTAGTCCAGGAAGATCCCACATGCCGTGGAACAACTAAGCCTGTGCGCCACAACTACTGAGCCTATGCTCTAGAGCCCGCGAGCCACAACTACTGAAGCCCGCACACCTAGAGCCTGTGCTCCTCAACAAGAAAAGCCACTGCAATGAGAAGCCCGTGCACCGCGACAAAGAGTAGCTCCCGCTCACCGCAACTAGAGAAAGCCAATAGCAATGAAGACCCAACGCGGCCAAATATTTAAAAATAAATAAATAAAATAAGTAAATTTTTTTAAATAAATAAATAAATAATAAAATGTCCTAGGTCAGGGGCTTCCCTGGTGGTGCAGTGGTTGAGAGTCCGCCTGCCAATGCAGGGAACGTGGGTTCGTGCCCTGGTCTGGGAAGATCCCACGTGCCGCAGAGCGGCTGGGCCTGTGAGCTGTGGCCGCGAGAGGCCACAACAGTGAGAGGCCTGCGTACTGCAAAAAAAAAAAAAAAATGTCCTAGGTCAGAATGAGAGATCAGATATTTTATAAGACCATTCAGGTGATTCTGAGGTAGCCTGTCAGTCAATGGGGTTAAGATTCATCACTGGGCTTATTGTTCTCGGGAAGTTGTGACTCATTAAACTTTGGAACTTAAAACTTCATGTGCAGAAGGATATGTGAATGGTATTTCACTTTCTACAAGAGCAAGATGACTTCATCTAGGGAAGAATTACGTAGAGAGTTCATTAACAACTGTAGTTCGGGTGATCAGTGGGTCTTCCCATCTGTCTTGTGAGATTTGTGCATAAAACGGAATGGTCTGACACTATTGCATGACCACAGAGTCCAGTGGGAAAGACTGTGGAAGGCACATCAGTTGTCTCCTTCAATTGTCCCTCTAGATATAATCATACGATGGTAAGATTTTGGCCTCCAAATTTAAGACTATTAAGATCCCTTGGAAAAGCTCAGTGTACACATGTATTCTACTTTTATGTTTAAATTAGAAATGTCAGGTTCATCCCAAGTAGGTAGAGATACCTTTCTTTATAAAATAATGAGTTTTACAGAATTCAGAGGGATCTCAGAAATCAGGCAGTTTATCTCTATTTTTTATAGATTAGGACTGATGGGGCCCATACATAGGTAATGGTGGGGGTAGGCCTTGAGTCAAAGGCCAGGAAAGTGAGTAAATATTTTTAAGTGAGTAAATATTTTGAATAATTTATTAAATGGTATACAAAATAAAGTTTCCTCCAGAACTTTATATACACGAAATTTGAAATAGGTAAGAATAAATAAAAACAAAATGGGATAAGGAGGACATTTAATTCAAATTAGATTACTTGAGAACTTTCTAAATCATCACTATTATTTTCCAACTTGTGTTTATTGTAAATCAAGGTGGGCACACAGTGGTTTAAGAAAAGGGATTCACCCTCATTAGTTTCTCAGCAAACGGGGGAAAAAAGCAATGAGATTGAACTTGATTTTTAAGACACTGTGATTTTATGTTTATTTATTTATTTATTTTTAACATCTTTATTGGAGTATAATTGCTTTACAATGGTGTGTTAGTTTCTGCTTTATAACGAAGTGAATCAGTTATACACGTACACATATCCCCATATCTCTTCCCTCTTGCGTCTCCCTCCCTCCCACCTTCCCTATCTCACCCCTCTAGGTGGTCACAAACCACCGAGCTGATCTCCCACTGTGATTTTAGATGGAAATGTTTCTACAAAGAAAGAGCAAAGGGCCAGCATACTAATGGCAGTGAATATCTAGGAGCTGGTCTAAAAAATGTTTGGTCCTCTAAGCAGACATGCAGACTTTTCAACCATAACTCATACTTCTCAGCAAATTCATTTTATACACTGAAATGCAGCTTTTGACGAAACTCATGGCTCTGCCTGAATGTGCCTTTGACTGTGGCTTAAGCAGCTGCCTCTGACTCTTCTTAAGTCTGTCAGCTTGTGAAAGAGATGTGAAGGGGCCAGCCCTGCCTCCCAGTGGGAACAGAATCAAGAAGTTTTGCTATCCTCCCTGCCCTCCCTGTCCCGGCTACCTCTTTTTGCCAGTCCCCACTGGAGCAGAGAGAAAGGCAGAGTGGATGTGGGAAATGCTGCTTCTGGTGCTGAGGTGGTCTCAATCTGTGTGCCAGCAAGTGTGGCGCTTGGCCATGTATCAACTTTGGAACCAGACAATGCTACGTTTGAACCTTGCTTTCTCCTCTGAGATCTAGTGTAAATTATTTCATCAGTCTGATCTTGTTCTATCTCTGGGCCTCAGTTTTCTCATTTAGAAAGTGAGAAAGATAAGAATACTAGCTCCCTCTCGGATTTTCTAAGTTCATTTTTTTTGTACCCAGAGCAAAATAAGTTCTCCTTAATGATTGTTTACTCCACAACCTTTATCATAGATTCCATTCTGGACATCTTTGTTTTGACAGGTATACCAGTTAGCTTCTGCTGGGTAATGAACTACCCTAAAACATTTTAAACAAAACCATTTCCTGAGCTCAGCGTTCTTCTGATTGGCAGTTTGAGCTGGATTTAGCTGGACGTTGTGTTGTGGATTTGGCTGATGTTGGCTGGGCTTGCTCTTAACTGCGTTTAGCTGGTAAGGCACCCAAGGCTGCCTGTGACAGGGGAGCCTTTCTGGAGAGGCTGGATTTGTTCCCACGGAAATAGCGGAGGTACCAAGAGAGCAGAGTGGAAGCTGTAAGACTTCTTGAGACCCAGGTGTGGAATAAACACAACGTTTCTTCTGCCACATTCTTTCGGTTCATCAACTCATAAGCCCAGCCCAGATTTAAGGGGCATAAAATACATTCCGTTTCTTGATGGAGGAGCTGAAAGAATTGGTGCAATATTTGCCGTCTACCAGGTAAGCTCCTTCTAGATACAGTTTTAATTAACAGAAGGAACACTGTACTGCATGACAGGATGCTTGGTTCTTAGTCACTTCACTGAGTCTATCATCATCTACAAAGGAGTGCATTTGTAGCAAAGCTTTGTTATTTTAATTTAAAATTGCGTCTCCATCTCCTTGTGATTCATCCCAGAGCTAAGACAAGCATTGATGCCTGCCGTGCATTTATTTATTGGGGGTTGGGGACACCTCCTCTTTTTTTTTCTTTGTAACAGGTGTCCTGGGAAATCCTTCTGGAGTAGCAATCTGGCCCTTCATCTCATTTTGTCAATCCGATCACCCTAGGGTAGGGCAATTTAACAGGAGTAATTAATCATTGTATTTTCTGAAATTCGAAGCCAAGGCACATTAGCCTCATACCAGAGAGCATGTATGCAAGTGAGGGGGTTATGAAGGAGCGTGTGTAATGAGAGAGGTAAGAGTCTTATAATTAAGGAGGAGCATAAATAATAATGAAAGTCATTAGTGCCACTCGGTTGAAAGAATGTCATCAATGTAATTGGGGCATTAAAGTGAAACCCATTATGACAAACATTAACACATACAGAGGAGGGGAAAATGCGGTTATCTTGAGTTTGACAGATAGTGTCAGCTTCCAGTGGGGCCCAGATGGCATTCAGGAAAATGTTATGAGCAGTTTTATTTTAATATTTTTGGTTATGTGATATTTGGGAATCAAATGACACAAACACATGAGGAATTTTCACATGCCTGGCCTTGAAGCGGCTGGCAGAGAGGGGAGGTCACCGGAGGCAGCAGCCGACTGGAGGACTTCCATCTCAGTGCACGATGTTTTTTCTTAGGTGTTGTGAAAACTCAGGGCATATGATGCAGCCTGGCATTTTTTCCTCTGTGAAATTCCCCGTTGAACCAGACATGCAGTTTGGATGCTTTCTTTAAAAAATAGCAAAGTGTGGGGGGAGCGACAGGGATGAGAATGAGGACATTTAAACAATTATGCAGGAAATTATATGATGCTAAAATTGAACACGGACAGACTGTGCAATGGCAGGATTCCCACTCGTGCTGAGCTTTGCAAAGTAGAGGATTTTTTTCTCTCTCTGGGACTGTCGTTTTTGAGCGTGAAATAATTTAGAATATAAAACAAAAGAAAAAATTTAAATATGTCTAGAGATGGAGGCAAAGAAAAACAAAAAAGAAGGCAGTTGTAAAAAATAAGAGAATTAAGATGAAGTGTGAGAGAGGGAGTGTGTGTGTGTGTGTGTGTGTGTGTGTGTGTGTGTGTTCAAAAGGAGAAAATGATAAATGATGGCAGTGGTTTGGAAAGGGGTATGTTCTTCTCTGGGGTTTCTTTTTTTTTTTTAATAAATTTATTTTATTTATTTATTTATTTTTGGCTGCATTGGGTCTTTGTTACTGAGCACAGGCTTTCTCTAGTTGCAGCGAGCGGGGGTTGCTCTTCGTAGCAGTGCATGGGCTTCTCATCGTGGTGGCTTCTCTTGTGGAGCATGGGTTCTAGGTGCGCGGGCTTCAGTAGTTGTGGCACGTGGGCTCAGTAGTTGTGGCTCACGGGCTGTAGAGCGCAGGCTGAGTAGTTGTGGTGCACGGGCTTAGTTGCTCTGCAGCATGTGGGATCTTCCTGGACCAGGGATCAAACCTGTGTCCCCTGCATCGGCAGGCAGATTCTTAACCACTGCGCCACCAGGGAAGCCCTCTGGGGTTTCTTTCCAGGGTAGGACAGACTCGAGGGGATTGAGTCTCTGCCAGCAGGGGTATCATGAGGATTCAATGAGTCTATATATGTAAAAGCCTTAGCACACTGACTAATGGTAAACTCTCAATAAATGGGAGCTATGATAACTATCATTATAAGTGTTATTGTATGTCAAGACTGGTAGAGCAATCCATATATGGGGGAGTCTAGATTATTCATGCATGATGGGGAAGAGGGCGGAGTACATTGACATCTGTGTCAAACCCACTGTATGCAAAGAGATTTAGATAATATGTTAGCTCATTTAATCCACGTGGCAAACCTGCTCAGCAGGTATTATTGCCTGTAATCTAGGAGACAAAGGCTCAGTTTAACGCAGGTAAAGCAGTTAAAATAGTGATTGGTACATAATAAAGTCTCAATAAATACTAGCTCTTATGATTGCCACACTCAAAGTCACACAGCCAACCATTGGAAGAGTCAGGTTTTAAATCCTTCTCTCTTTAATTCCAGCTGCACCAAGCTGCCTCTCACCTGACTCACCTGGAACAATCTGTACCCCACAGATGAACATTCTAGGGTGAAAAGGCTGTGGAGACAGCTGGGATGTGATGGAAAGGCTTTGAAGCTTGGAGCCAGATACTTAAGTCGAAATCCCTGGTACTTAGATGCATGGTTTTTGTAGTGCACATGGGATCAGGAAGGAAGGACTGGCTACCCCAGTTACTGGGAAAACTGTTAGTGCTCATATAAGGTCATGGCCCTTCCTGAGATAGTCCATACTTGATCTTGATGACTAATGGCCATGGAAGTGTGAAGGCATAGACATCCCAGCTTAGTAGGAACGACTCAGAGGGGCCATCATAGCTCTAGGGCTCCTCGCGTGCAGGGGTGTGTGTGTGTGTATGTGTGTGTCCGAATGTTGCCTGAAGCTGTCAAAGGTCCTGCATGACAACTGGATTCCTCCTTCCCATCCCCTGTCTTTTCCATCCCTTCCACAAGAGTGGATCCCAGACACTCTTTTTAATAAACATTCTGCAGATTAAACTCTAGTTCAGAATCTGCTTCCTGGGGAATTCAAGTGGAGACAGTTTTGAATCTGCAAAGGGAGGTGGTATGGTAGTTGCCTAAGAGGTTTCTGTGAGGCTCTGAGGGGAACTAGTCAGCCTATTCAAGCAGGAACACAGCTCTGAGCACACAAAGGAGTTTCAGAAAATATTACTGAGTCTAAAGCTGAGTTGATTAAAGAAAAGATGATGAGCACACATCGTAACATCAGCACTGAGCAGGATCATTCAGGGGGGCTGAAGCATTTCAATCAGCATCTCCATCCCACCCTGAGGAGATGCCATCCTGCATTCAGGTTCATCCCCAGGAGACAAAAGAGATTGTTTGAGTAACAGTGTCTTGCTGAACTTCCCCCATGTATGTGCTCTGATGTAGGAAAAAACCTATTTAAAATGAATATCAAAGACATCAGAGAAGAACAAAAAAGAGTCATAAAATGACAACATTTAAACCTAAGAGGAAATGTAGAGAACAGACTTGTGTCTTGATTTAGGAAGCCTGACTTAAGAGTCTAAATAATAAGTAATGATAATAATAATAAGAGTGGAACTGAGGAGGAACAATCAGAAGTAAGAGACGGACTGACTTAATTTTGTCTGTTTGCTTACTTGTGTTTTTTTGTTTGTTTGATTGATGGCTGCTTTTCGGGTCTTCGTTGCTCACACGGGCTTTTTCTAGTTGCAGCGAGTGGGACTACCCTTTGTTGCGGTGCACGGGCTTCTCATTGCGGTGGCTTCTCTTGTTGCGGAGCATGGGCTCTAGGCGCGTGGGCTTCAGTAGTTGTGGTGCATGGGCTCTAGAGTACAGGCTCAGTAATTGTGGCACATGGGCTTAGTTGGTCCACGCATGTGGGATCTTCCTGGCCCAAGGATCAAACCCATGTCCCCTGCATTGCCAGGCAGATTCTTAACCACTGCAACACCAGGGAAGTCCTTGCTTACTTGTTTTTAAATTACATTTTTATTTATTTTAAATTAGTTGAATAATATATAAATATGATCTCATAATACAAAAAAGCAAGTTAGTCCTTTAAGGATCTAACCCTAAAGGACTAGATCCTGCTCACCCTAGAGGTCTTTGGCAATAGAAAACATTGTTGGGCTAGAGATTCTTTTCTATTAGTGAATACAGTATTTGCTTTTATATTTTTATTTGTTTTTTTAGAATTTTAAATTACTTTTTGAGTCTTTTTTAACTTACATTTTTCTTTAAGATATCTTATTTCTTCAAACTCTTAAAAATTATTTGTAGAAGGTTGTTCGTAACTTATTTTGGAATTAAACAAAAGGAACCTCACATTTGTAGCAAAATTACCCTTATACTTCCTAAGAGTGTTTATTTGTATATTGTTCCTTATTTTCTTAGAGAATTTTCTGATTTTCAAAGAATGAGCTGTGTACGGGAAAAATAATCTTTGTTATAATTAAAATTACAGTAATTTAATCATTATACTTTTATATTTTTTTAATTTTTGGTTTAACTACAATTGTCTTTCTATGTTTTACAGTTGGATATTTAGATAATCACATCAACTGTTTTTGTAATTATCTATCTACCTATCAATCTCTATCCATTATTTGTAGGGCTGTGAAATCCCCTCTGAGCACAGCTTTAGTTACTTCCTAGTGGCTTGAAAAACAGGTCATTTATTTTAAATAGTTTCTATATTGTTACTGCATTTTAACTAGTTTATTATTTAAAAGTATAAAATTTAATTTCTCAACATGTTTTGGAGGGCATTAGCCATTAATATATTATTGATTTATAATTCAGTTTCATCAGGGTTAGAAAATAGATTGTCTGCATGTATTTTTTAATTAGAGATAATTCCCTGTTGCCTAGCATATAATCTGTATTTATAATGTTTCCTAGGTTTGTAAAGAACGCATATTTTTTTCTTTGGAAATTATGAGCTGCTCTAGAGAGCTATTTGATCGTACTTATTGTTTGTATCACTTAACTCTTATATCTTCACTATTTTTCCCTTCTTTTAGGGAAAAGGTTTCAAAGTCTCTCCTATGAATTCTCCCACTTCAGCTTTATATATTTGTGAAGATATTGCAAAATCTCTTTGCATTTTCAAAATTCCATCATTAGAAATGGTTTACTTTCCATCCAAATGGATTTTTATTTTCAAAAATTTTCTAAAGCAATACCATCAGCCTTAGAAAAGGTGATACTTCCAGCTGGCCTGGCAATCGCAAGGTATTGATGTTACTTTCCATCCAAATGGATTTTTATTTTCAAAAATTTTCTAAAGCAATACCATCAGCCTTAGAAAAGGTGATACTTCCAGCTGGCCTGGCAATCGCAAGGTATTGATGCCTCTCTCTTCCCTCCTGGGCCTTTGCCAGTCTTGGCTAATTGATCAAGGTCTTCCTTCCTGCAGAGTCCAGATGCTACCTTGGAATATACTGCTCAAGTCAGTTGCTACCAACCGATCACAGTTTGCCCTTCAGTTAAAACCTATTTGCCCTCCCTGTTTTAAACATTATTAGTCAATGTAGGAAAGTAAAGTTGACCAATGCCTACTAGGTTTGGAGAGATGCCTCAGATTAATACTTTATCTGTCAAGCTAAAGCTGTTGGCCAACACTGTTTAACATGGGAAATCTCAAGATAAAAAGTATCCTTGAGACCTTCTCAAAATAATTATTGGACAAAATCCAGGCAGCCAAGTGATGAATCAAAACAAACAATTCTGCATTAAAGAAACTATGGCCATGGAATCCATCAAAATAAGATTAAACAATTATAGTTACAGGACAGAATATACACAGTTTATACTCTGACCATGGAAATACAGTGTGTTACTGGCTGGAAATAAGTTAAAATAGCTGATCTGTGATTATTGGGAGGATATTTTGGGGGAAGGATAAAAGCTGTTGACCTCACCTAATCTTCTTTTAAACATCTTGGTAACTAAACCCCTTGGTAAATAACGATATTTGGTAGGAGGGAGGGTTCTTATCTATGGAATTGTCTTCACAGAATACCCATGGGTTAGGATTGCCTATGATGAACAAGACTAGTACAAGTGGATTTATGAAACATAATTCCCAAGAAATATTATATAAGCTATATGACAATCTAGAATATCAAATGAGAATGTCTCATGACTAAAATGTTTTCCACTGGGTAAGACTCTAGCAAATTTCAATTAGAGGTCTCCTATATTACTCTAGTCCAAAGATCTCTTCTCAGAAGGAAGAATCTGAGGAACTATTAATGGTCTCTGGGACCTCTCTTCACTTTGCTTGGACCGCTCAATTCTTGCATATTGAAATTCTTAGTAAAGCTTGGGGTTGAGTAAGGCCATTCATTTTCTTGACTCATATTTGACAATCAGTTCTTCATGTTTGCTGAGTAAGAAAATTGGGAAGATGCATAGACAGAAGTACGAAACTGAGTATTTCATCTTTCTTAGCATGGAATCCAGCAGAATTGAAACATGGGACTAACAAAATGTTTTACTCTCAACCTGTTAATGTTTTTCAAAGTATTCTTTACATACTTAGGGGATTTTTAGGCAATTCCATCACTTAAAGTGTAAAATGTTTACCTATTATTTAACAGATCATTTTGTTTTGCTTCTATTTCTCCTCATTCTATATCCAAGTAATTTATTATTATTATTAAAAGTAGCATGTACTATAAAATCCCTGAAAAATGTTTTGTTTCTATCTACCTACCCGTACTTTTTTTCAAGGAGATCACACATGTTATAAAGATTATTTAACATTAAATTCTTTATAATATGTGTGAATAATTTTCAAATGATAAATTATTTATTTAAAAACGGTGTGCCAGATCCTTAGTAAGGATTGATTTAACAAATGTCAGGGCCTATGGAAATGCTAAAGGATGGGGAAGAAAATGATTAAAATGTGGAACCCAGCATTCTCAATCCTAACATTTTGTCTCCAATCTGGTAATTTATACAGATTTTTAGAGTGTTCATTCTCCCTTATTTTTTCTACATGCACAGCTACTTATAATGTCCTAAGCAGTATTTTAAGTGATGATAAAAAGAAAAAGGATAGAAAATCTTCCCACAAGGAGTTTAGAGTTCAAAATAAAAGTAGAAGTGTGATGTATGGTTAAAGGTAACAAGCTCTGTATAAAGCGCCAAGGAGACTTGGAAGAGGAAACAGTAACTGCCTGGGGCAGCTAAGGAAGGCTTCCATGAAGAGATCAGTGTACAAACTAGGGACATCTAATTCATGGTATATAGGAAAGTTTTAAGACTTTGATATTCCATTATTCAAAATAACACTTTGAATGGGGTGCAAAATACAACATCACACCTGATTGAAATAGTCATTGAAAGAGTCATGAATAGTCATGTCAACACTGTAAACCTTGACAATTAACATCGTTATGGATTGACATAAACTCTTTGGGTTTCATTTTCTTCATCAGACAAAAAGTGGGGTTGAATTGCATTACCCAGTACTTTTTGAACACAGGAATCAGTGTTGCCAAGACTAATAATACATTTATACCGGAAGACAGACTATAACCAAAACCTACCCTAGGAGGCATTAGCTTAGCAATCAGGCAGCAGGTGCGAGAATCCTGATATAAGAAGTTGGAAAGAGCAGAATGTCTGACGAAATTGTCACCTACAGTAACCTAAGAACAAATCACATTCCTTACATACATGAGGGCATGGGGGGAAAGTATGAAGACAGAACATGTTAGCAATGTGTGTAGAATATTGTTGGATGCTTTGGCAAAGTGTTAAAAGAAAGAGATTAACTCCAGATAGAATTGGCTGCTTTCCAAATAAAAATGAAGGAAAGCAAAGGGTTCTAATGTTGGAAAAGCATACTGCATCTAAACCCTAGTTAAGATGGCAAATATAGAGGTTTTGAATGGAAATATGCCCAGTAAATCTGATCAATTGATTAAAATGATGTAAGCAAAAATCAAAGTAAGAGTATAGCCTACATACTTATTGTTAAAATTTTTTCAGTGGGTTATTGTGCCTCAGGGAAAAGATTGAACAAAGGGTTTGGCCTTTACACCTGTTATTGTAGATAACCTCTTAGAAGCATCATAGAGAGAGAGAGACAGGGAAAGAGAACCAGAGGTGTGGGGAGCAAGGAGGAGGAACAGGAAGAGTTTAATAAACAGCCATGAGTGTAGTTAGCACATAGAATTTACTGGTATCAAACTATAAGAAGCCAAGTAAGTTTTGAAAGATAGTTACTACCAAAGAAACCAAGAGCTTGAGACTTAAAATGACCCTTTGGCTCTCAAATTGCTGCAGGCAAGAGGCAGAATAAGAAAGTCACACAACCCTCTAGGTGGGCTAAGGAGGATAATGGAAAAAGAACCACCGCCCCAGAAGGCATTGCCTAGAGACTCGAAGAGCAAAGACAAGGTTGCTTCTTTCCAAGAACAGAATCAAGAGTTAAAGACTTCTCTGTATACAGAGAATGGAAGACCTTAAGAATGTCTGCCCAGAGGATTTCAAATTTGCTACAAACCTGTGGCTGATATGTATTTCCCATTTCTCCACTTTCCACCTGGGAGTGTTTACTGTGGTTATCCTCTCCTTGTCTAATCTCTGCATTTGAGGGTAGGTTGATAGGGTGTCAGGAAATGCCTTTTAACTCACCAATTTCTGTAATATTCTATGAAAGTTCTTCTGAACCTGATATATAGTAATTACTACACATCACTAAGAGATCCTAGACTTTGAAATAAATGTGTTGATCAGTTGATATTTGGGATTGTCTCCCATGACAAGGGAGTAAATGGGTTTTGTTGTTGTTTTTGGTTTTGTTTCCTAAATATGTGGGAAGAAAGGGAACAAAGAGATATATGGTGATCACTAGGATAGAAAATTACAGTATTTATATATTTATATGTCTGAAATTCAAAAAATATCAAGGATAGCTGAATTTAATTAGCGTTCATGTCTAGGTGTTTGATGGCTCAGCAGTGTTCGGATGGGTGATAATATAAAGACGTACATACTATATAAATCAATGTACACTTATTTGCTTTTCTTGCCTTCACTTCAGGTAAAATCAATAATTATGTTTTTATATAAGGTTTGTCCCCTAATTTGTGTTCAGGTGACAATAGTAATAGAAAAGGTTAAAATATAAAGTAGAGGGACTTCCCTGATGGTCCAGTGGTAAAGAACCCGCCTTCCAGTGCAGGGGACATGGGTTTGATCCCGGTTGGGGAACTAAGATCCCACATGCCACAGGGCAACTAAGCCCACACCACAACTACTGAGCTCGCGCATCTCAACAAGAGAGCCCATGTGCTGCAAACTACAGAGCCCACGTATTCTGGAGCCCACGCACCACAACTAGAGAGAGAAAACCCACGCGCCACAACTAGGGGGAAGCCTGCATGCCCCAGCGGAAGATCCCACATGCAGCAACAAAGATCCCGTGTGCTGCAACTAAGACCCAACGCAGCCAAAATAAATAAATAAATAATAAATATAAATATATATATATACGGTAGAGATATAGTCAAAGTGCAGACAGCTTGAATATGAAACAAGCATAAACAATAAAAAATATAGAGTATAGATTTTCAGGAATGTTATTTTTCTTCTAAATTGTTTATTATTTTTTGTTAAAATAAAATGAAAAAAATCAAATCACTAATTTGAACAAAATATAGTAAATTAATTTGGATTTATATTTTTTAATTATTTAAATCAAATTCATTACTCTTTAGATATAAAACTATTCACAATTCTAGCCTTTAATGTCCATCTAGTTGCCAGTGTAAACAATCAGTATTGTCCTTCAGACATATTGCCCAATTTTATCAAATAAAAATGCAAGACACTCCATTAAATTTGAACCTCAGATAAACAGCAATAGTTTTTCGTATAAGTATGTTCCAGATATTGCATTAAGGCATACTTATTCTAAAGCAGTTACCCATTTTTTAATCTAAAATTCAAATTAAACTGACTGTCCTGTATTTTATCTGGAAACCCTAATATACTATAAATTTAACAGTAATTGAATTTGCTGAATATTGCAACATGTTCCAGAGTCACTAGATACAACTGTTGCAAATAGTATGGTGATACGTAAGTAAATATCTGAGGAGGAATTCATTGAAAACCACAAGTAGCAACAAAACAGGCACTTGGCAATACAGGGAACATATTTCAATATATTAAAAAAAAACATTAAATTCACACCCAGAGGATAGATTTGACATGTTAATTAATTTGTCTTTTCTCTTACCTAAGTGCTTCCACTGCTCAAATTCCTCCTGCATTCCAAAGCAGCATCCATCTTCATACTTAGCAATGCCAGGCATTTTCAAGGTAGTCAAACACAGGTGTCTTCTGTCTCTAGGCCATAGGGCAGAAGTCCTGGAGAAGGGTTTTCCCCCAACACCTGAGACCTGCAATGGGATTAGTCATGGGGGTGGAGTTAAGAGTTATGACTTATGCTCTACCATGCTAAGTCCTTCATCCCAGTGTCATTGGGGCACATGTATTCCTTAATAAGTGTGTGTGTGTGTGTGTGTGTGTGTGTGTGTTCTTATAAAATCCTGGGCTCTTGAACACCCAGGACCCAGAGTAGACATCCCTCATACGCAGGTGTAAAATGAATAAATTAGACCTTAGATATATTTCTTTCCGACTGTCTCTGCTCTGACAATTCCCCAGTCCCCTTTGTAGGCCCCCTTTAGTCCATGTGACTAGTCCTGGGCAATGGACTGTGAGGAGAACTGGGCACTGTGTGTCATGTCTGTGCCATTTCAGAGCTGGTATGACATCCTTCAACTGTCTCCAATAGTATCTGCTGTGGAGATGGCAGCACAAGACTGTAGGGCTTCCATTTTTGACCAAGTGGAAAAGAGCCTGGCACAAACCCACATTAGATATGTTGCAAAAGCAAAAAAATAAACATCTGTTAGGACAAAACCAGAAGGATTTTGGAGGTTTATTCCTTCCATCAAAGCATAGCCTGGCATAATATGAATAATATCAGTTCCATACTTTAAAAGAGCTTTCCACATTCTAAGATTATGTATCCACCTGTTTTTTTTAAATCATAGTTTGTGGTTTTTAAATTTATATTTAAATATTTAATCAAACTGGAATTTTATTTTAGTGTAACATATACCATACATATTTAAGGTTTTATTCCAAAAAACCTGTCCAGACAAAATTTATTACCTAATCAATGATTTCCCCAGTAATTTCCAATAAAATTTTTATCATCCACCAAATCAGGGGTCACAAACTATGTTCTGCAAGCCAAATCTGCCTGTTTTTTAAAAAATAAAGTTTTTTTAGAACCCAGTTATGCCCATTTGTTTACATGTTGCTGTGGCTGCTTTCATACTATGGCCGAATTGAGTAGCTGTGACCAAGACTGTATTCAACTGACAGACAAAAAGTAAAGTTCAAAACTATAGCCAGGATAATCATTAAAAAGAAGAATTCTCAACAAAAAATAGAGATAAATATGTGAGGTATTGGATATGTTACCTAGATGATGAGAATCCTTTCACCATGTGTACGTATATCAAATCACCACCATGTACACTTTGAATGTCTTACAATGTTTTTTGTCAGTTATACCTCAATAAAAGCTGGGGGGAAAAAGAAGAATGGGATCTTGCCTAGAACATAATCAAGCCTTAGTATAACCCATCAGTAATTAGAACAGTGTGATACTGGTTAGATGAAAACTTAGTGCTATCACCTCATTTTGGAAATTTAAAAATAAAAATGCTTTAAGGTGGAAATGACTTATTGAAATCGCATAGTTGATTTCATGGCTGATTCAGGACCAAACTCCTGGCCTCCTGCAAGCCACTCTTGGTCTCTGTTTACTTCAGTACATGTCACTTTCTCACAGACCGACTAGCTTTATAAAGCAGGGAATCTAGGTTGTACTGTGGTAACAAAAAATCTGCAGAAGTCAGTGGCCTAAAACATAATTTTTATTTTCTTGCTTAGTTTGTCTGACATGGGTCACTGTTGCAGTCTGCTCTACACAGTCACTCGGGGACCCAGTTTGATGCAGGCTATCACCATGGAGCTGGACTATCTGGGCATCTGACCTCCTCTGTGGTTGTGTGGGGGCCAAGGAGAACCCAGAGGATTTTGCAGAGGCTTCTTACTGCCTCGGCCCAGAAGTGATATGTACAGCTCTGTTCACTTATTGTTAGTGAGAATTTGTCACATGGCCAAGCCTGACTGCCAAAAGGCTGGGGCGTGTGCTGTCCTCTAAAGGAAAGAAGTGGGTGTGGTGAGCCCTGGGTTACAATTGCATGTGATGAAGTGGAAGTTACTGAATTGTTAGACTGGTGATTTCTTTCTTTCTTTTTTTAATATTATTGGAGTATAGTTGATTTACAATGTTGTGTTAGTTTCAGGCGTACAGCAAAGTGATTCAGTTATACATACACATATATTCATTCTTTTTCATTCTTTTCTCACATAGCTTGTCACAGAATGTTGAGAAGAGTTCCCTGTGCTATATGGTAGGTCCTTGTTTGTTATCTATCTTATATATAGTAGTGTGTGTATGTTCATCCCAAGCTCCTGATTTATCCCACCCCCCCCCCGCCATCATTTCCCCTTTGGTAACTATAAGTTTGTTTTTGATATTTGTAAGTCTATTTCTGTTTTGTAAATAAGTTCATCTGTGTCCTTTATAAAATTAGACTCTGCATATGAGTAATATGTTATATTTGTCTTTCTCTGTCTGACTTACTTCACTCAGTGTGATCATCTCTAGGTCCATCCATGTTGCTGCAAATGGCATTATTTTGTTCTTTTTTATGAATGAGTGATATTCCATTACATATATGTACCACATCTTCTTTATCCATTCATCTGTCAATGGACATTTAGATATGCTTCCATATCTTGGCTATTGTAAATAGTGCTGCAGTGAATATTGGGGTGCATGTATATTTTCTAATTATGGTTTTCTCCAGATATATGCCCAGGAGTAGGATTGCTGGATCATATGGTAGTTCTATTGGTAGGTTTTTAAGGAACCTCCATACTGTTCTCCATAGTGGCTGTACCAATTTACATTCCCACCAACAGTGTAGGAGGATTCCCTTTTCTCCACACCCTCTCCAGCATTTATTGTTTGTAGACATTTTGAAGATGGCCATTCTGACCAGTGTGATGTAATACCTCATGGTAGTTTTGATTTGCATTTTTCTGATAATTAGTGATGTTGAGCGTCTTTTCATGTGGTTTTTGGTCATCTGTATCAGACCAGTGATTTCTTATCTGATTGAAAGATAAGAAATTATTTCTCTCCCACAGAAGCTTCCGGTTTTTTAACATATTCCTGACTCTCTGTGTCTGTACCCTCATCCTGAGAGTTGAAGGGTAAATATATGTCAAAGCAGTGATTTTGGCCCTGTGTGCTTAAAATGGTTAAATTGATAAGCAAAAAAAAGGGGATGAAAACAATGGTTTGGAGGCTTGCTCATGGCTCCCAGGGATCTGCTGTATTTCTGGAGTGAAGGAGGGCAGAGTCCACCAAATCATCCACAAATTCTTGGCCTGAAAGAGTTCACTCAGCTTCCTCAAATATTTACCATTTTTTAATAGAAAGAAAGGTGTTTAGTGTTTATGTTAAGGGAAAAGCTTGAAGCAAAAAGATAATTAGTAAATTCACAGAATTTTTATTTACTTCTCTCTCCAAAATGAAAATTTTGCCTTATGACAATTCAATTAAAAATACACACATAACAACATTTCGTAGGTTTGTAATGGTATATTTATTTTTTTATTCTATGTAATTTATACCAGGAGGCAAAGGTCAACCAGCTCTTTAATAAAGATTAGTAATCAAAACAAAAGATATTCTGAAGCTGCTGTAGCATCTTTAAATCTAGTATTATGCCAAAATGTAAAATAAAGGCACGTTTGACAGGCAATTCAGATTTAAAGATTTACACTAATGGGATAATCCTCCAGTTTGGAAACCACACCCTCCAGTAGCCTTCACTTTTGCATAATACCCATATTTTGTATTTAATACACCACTCTGCTGTCATTAATATGTTGATGTAGTCAGTGTCGTGGAGATAATGCCCATGACTTATTCTAAAGAAGAGAATAAGGAGCATATTATAAAGTGACATGCATTTTGCAATCCATTTATGCAAAATATACCTGTATATTTATGGATATATATGCACAGAAATTGGCTAAGCGTGAAAGTGATGGCTGTTGAGGTGGTGGTATTTTGGGAGATTTTACTTTGTTCCTTTTTCATTTTGATTTCCACCCTCATTTTGTTTTTTTACGATAAATCTCTATAGATTTTGCAAACGTGCATTTATTTTTCAAAATTAAAAAAATTCTTTGGAGAGAAGCTTTGGAGAACAAATTTTAAATTCACGTAGAATTATAAATGTGCATTGTTCTTTAGATGCTGGATATTGGCCTACAACTGGGTTTCCAGTAAGATCATAGTACTCTTTTGAAATAGTAACACTGTGAATATATTTTACCTTTTAAACACACACACACACACACCATTTTAAGTTATGAAGAACAGTTAAAAATGCAAATGTGCTATATTTCATTAGAGATGGATTGTAGCTGTTTTATTCTAGTGGTTAATTCATAGACCTTTTAATGTTATCTCATTGTGGAGAAGCCAAATATATTATTCCAGTTCTGAATAACTTGGTAACCTTTTTTGTCTCCCTTTGCGTGAAAAAGAGAGCGGTGTCCATTACGGAAGAAAATGCTGTATCTCAGGGCCAGGAATGTAAAACTAGAGACAGGATTACACATTTGCTTTGGCAAATGCTAGATTATGCTCTGTATCATTCCTTGCATTGCAGGGAGAAACATTTTCCCCTATCCTTCCCAAATATGCCCCTGATGCTTCTGCTACATTTCTGCTTTCAATTCTGGGCTCTGTTTTTAAAAATCAAAAACATCTTTCATGGTTTCCGTGGGAAGTTGAGAGCACTTCATGCTGAAGGAAGTCCTAGAGGGCAGAGCTAACCCTAGGCAGGTAGAGAGGCCCCTAGACGTCTTGCCTGAACACACGCCTGCTCTGCAGTCAGATTCCCTGCATCTGAGTGCCTTGCTGCCTGGAACACAGGCCTCGGCTATGCAGAAGTCACGGGTCCCTCAGGGCAGCGGATGCAGAGAAGGAAGATGCACAGTGCTCAGGGGGACCAGGGGCCCAAACCCCCAAATACTAAGGTTGTGTCTAAATGCTGGTATTTCTTTCCCAAGAGATGCTAAAAAGAAATACGCAGTTTAGTCAACAGCCTTTCTTGTCTTTTGATGCTCAGATGACAGGTTTCCTAAACCTCTCTTCAGCTTTTTCTTCTTGTTGTCCCTCCGCTGATTTAGATGCATCTCCATGAAAATACTACACACATTCCTTTTTGAGGAAGTTTCTGGGTTTGCCCTCTCAGCAAAGCATCACCGTGTGCGTGTGCTGGCCAGTGTTCATTTCCGGTCTGCCTGTGAGAATATCAGGTTCATGGAGATCATTTTCTTGTACTGCACACAGCAGACTCCAGAGGGATCTGTGCCATCAGAACATTTGGTTTCTAGTCTCCCAAGTCCTCTTTGTTTTTGATCGTGACATTTCTTCATGCTCAGATGCATACGTGATGTAACATTCTTTGTTGATGTTCTGAAATGTGTTTTAGAGTTATTTTGGCTTAGCACGAATTAAGAATGGGGAACTAAACTTTTCTGATTAAAATGTTACTCTTCTCCCCTCCTCCTTATTCCCCCTGCCTTTCTGTACCAGGCATATCTGTATGGCTTTAAACCCAAGACTCGTATTTAATAGACCCTAGACTGTTATGTTGGAAATAGGGCAAATGAGAAGTCTCTCTGGGGGGTTTGTGAGCCTTTGTTGTGATGGGGGAGAATGCCCTAAAGGGGAGCTCCTAGCAGCCTAATTGTTGAGAAATGATGGAAGTTCAACAGCATGGAAATTTATTTCTCGCTTCAGCTGAAAAGGTGCTTATAAAGGTAGCTGGGCTATTTTAGCAATTTGCCTTATTTTGAAAATCCAATTTGAAAGCTTCATTAAAGGGCACTAATTTAGTGTCTTAAGGGAATATGTGTAAAGGAGCTTATCAACAATCTTAGATGTTTGCCAGTGTGTAGGTGAGCTCAGCTCCCCAAGCTGGCATTACCTGGTTACCTGTATGCCCTTTCATTTCAAACAGAATGCCAAGTAAATTCAAAAGCATCCAGACCAAGAGGCTAACAGCACAGCTTCTGCTTGCCGCACAACAGGCCAGTAAATCGGGAGATGAGTTCTTGGGGCAAGGAATAGTGAGTGACTTTATTCGGAAAGCCAGCAGACCGAGAAGAGGGTGGACTAATGTCCTAGAGAACCATCTTACCCCAGTCAGACTGCAGGCTTCTTTTATAATAAAAAGGGGAGGAGGTGTGGTTGGTTGTTACAAACTTCTTGGGGCAGGAATCCTCTGTTCTTGCAGCTGTCCACCTAGGTCAGGCCAGGATGCTCCTGTAAACCTCCAACAAGACAAATTGTTGTTCTCTGTTCTGCAACTTTTTAACCTCTATATGAATGGAAGAGTGTTATACTCTTAAAGGTCAGAGCCTTGAAAATAGGCTATCATGTGTATTCCAGGCTATAGGCAACATTCATAACTCAAAGCAAAAGAAATAGAATACAAAGGTTAAAGTAAAAGAAACAGACCTAATATGGAGTCAGATTTTGTTCTTCCCTGTTGCACTTCCTTTTTCCCCCATTACCACCACTTCCCACCCCTAAAGGCAGGATGCTTTCAGTGCAGAAACACGTCTGCATGGGCATCAGCATCATAGATGTCATGCAGAAGTCCAATAAGGTAGACAACAGATTTAGTGAGTTTAGTGGTAGTTAATATACAGCAGACCAAGGGCCTTAAGGAATGGTAACTGTTTCAGATTGTTTAAGGAAATACAAACACCTTCCAAATGCCTAGAAGAGTCACGTACTGTTCACTGCCTGCCTCATATTCCCAGAAGTATATTTCAGGCCCACATTGGGATGCAAAAGTTAAAATTGGCAAGCTGAATTCTAATTACCTGCATGGCCTCAAATAAACTTGAACCTTCTCTAGTCCCTAATTTGTTGACTACATATGAGAAAAGGTAGAAAAATTTAGCTGAATTAAATGAATATTATTCTTCTTTGTCACACTTTCCTTTCTAAATAAAGGTTAAACTCTATGAGAAATTGCATTAAGTTTCATCATCAAGCTTGTCTATACACTGATAAGATATTGAAACATTCTGTCTTTTTCTTTTACATAATCACCGAAGTATGTACTACGAGGGCTGTTTGAATTCCCCTTCCCCGATCAATGGTTATAATTTCTAATCCAGTTTATAGAATCGAGTTCGTGTGTGTGTGTGTGTGTGTGTGTGTGTGTGTGTGTGTGTGTGTGTATTTCCAGAGTGAAGTTCGATCTAGAAGGCTTGGTGTTAAGAATAAGTTCTTCAGGTTTCCTCTTAGTAGATTACCCATTCACCCATTCAGGAGCTGCTTAGGTGTAGTTCTGTCCAAAAAGAAAATCAAGTACACTGATCCTCCTTCCATGCAGTCCCAATCGTGTGAGTTTAAGACAGTACAACTTGTCACAACAATTTCCCCCAAGGAAAGTAGATTTTTTAGAACATAACTTGAGTTGAAGGGAAGAGAATTAGAAATACTTTTGATGAATTTTTCCTTGAATTCCATATGGCTGGAAGGAGGGGAGAAATGCCTGTCAAAATGTTTTTGGAGAGGACTAAGTCGAAGTCTCAAAAACTAGATCAACAGAAGGGTCTTGAATTCTTTAGGCTTCATTTGCTGAAACCTCATACAACAGATTTACTCTTACTCCAGCACGGCTGATCCCCACGGGAGGCATTTTCCAATATTTGGGAAATATGTATTCATCAAAGACCAGTACAACCTTATCCTCATTCTTTTCATAGCATTTGCTAGAACCACACATACCATCTGTTTGATATTTTAATCAATCTCTTAGCATATATGAACATGGCTACTGCGGTTGAAATTACATTTCTATAAAAAGTGGAAGGCGCCTCCCTTAATAAATCTGTTTATGACGTCTGTCACCGGGAATGGGTGTCAATAAATGGAACTAAAAGGACATTTATTGACGTGTATTACTAGTTATTTGTTGTCTCTTCATGGGGTTACTAATTGCAGCTGTTAAAAGTTGATTTTCTCTTCTCCAATTTATTGTGGGATGGGGCATTCATTGCGCCAGATCCATAGTTATTCAGTGCCTACATTTCAGAAGCTGAATTGCTGGATACTGTCAGAATGAGCTTTGGCAATTCCATGCAGGCGTGTACAAGTATAATTTTGCTTCCCGTTAATAACAGCCTAGCAAGGAAGCTCAGAATCAAATGCCTTGCTCTCAGCTGGGGGCAGAACGCCAGAACGATCTATCTTGGCTGGTGACCTATAATGTTGGAAAAGTAGGCTCCACATTCACTCAGGAGGGGTGGGCGGTATTCCGGAAATGTATTCCCATTCCTCCACTATTCCTTTTTTTTTTTTTTTTTTCCTTTTGGTAGTGTGCGCCTTAAAACAATGGGAAAAAATGAATTACAGATAATAAAAATAGCACATCTCCAGAACAAACGGGAAATGCAGCGCTTTTATTTCTTGGGTTGTCAACTCGGCGCCCTGCCCCACGCCCTAGCCTGCCGGGGTTTCTGGGGGCACCTCTGCGATTCTCAGTCAGCGCCCGAGTGGGCAACGGGCTGGGCAGGCGCCCACGGGGAGTCCACTTGGCGTCGCACGCCGGGACTTGGGGTCCTGCTCAAAGCCGCGAATCTCTGAGAGCTCTGAGGCTACGGCTCGATTGGGGTGGAGTGAAGTGTTATTGTTGTGGGATATTCTCTGCAGAGTTGGCCTGGAGAGTGAGCCCCGGAGGAAGGGAGTGGGCAAGGCTTGGCCAAGTGTCCGCCAAGTCGGAGTCGGGAGGCGCCCGGGAGAGGTACGCGGGGGGTCTCGGCCCGGGGCGGGGAGGGATGCGCGCCGGCCGGCCGGCGGGGAGCGGGAAGGCAGGGTGGAGGGGAAGGGGGCAGCGTGCCAGTTTTCTCTCTGATGAATGATGCTCACGCCCTGTGCGTGGCTCACGCGCTTTGTCTCTAGCCCGGGGCCAGGCGGAGGAGAACGGCTGGGGGGACGGATGGCACCACGCGCTCCGAGCGCACCGGGCAGGTGCCCGAGCTCCAGCTCGGCCAACTCCGGCCGCGCCCCGTGGCCGAGGCCCGGCCCCCGCAGGCGCCCGGCCGCGGCCATCTCCCGGGTGTGGCGGGTCGGGGACTGGAGTCTGCCAGCCGAGCAGCTGCCACGCCACATGCCACCCGCGCGCTGCCGCCAGCCCAGGCGGGGACCGGACGCTGCCGGGGCTGC
>NW_020173401.1:1081672-1095291 GCF_003031525.2 Neophocaena asiaeorientalis asiaeorientalis
CTCTTCCTGCCTTACTCCAGACGCCCTCTCCTCTGTCCGAGGGAAGCGGCTGGGGCATCGAGTGACAGAGCGACAGAGATGCGGGCACAGAAGACGGGGAGAGGGACCCTGCCTCGCTAGTGGGACCGAGATTCGCGGAGGGACAGACCGACACGAGGGGCAGCTCGGAGAGCTGAGCGCGGGACGGCGAGAAGCCCGCGGTGGCCCGCCACGCTGAGTGACAGACGGCCAGACAGACAGACGTGCCCGGGGACGGACCGGCAGACAGGAGGCGGGGGCACGCTCGGTCTCCGCAGGCAGCAGGGCGGAGAAGGCGGCGGCGGCGCCCCCTGAGCGCATCCGGAGCAGCGACGAGCAGCAGGGGCCGCGGGGTCGCCGGCTGAAGCCACCGCCGTCGCCGCAGTCCTGGCCGCCGCAGCCCTGCCAGGAGCCCCGCCGACGCCGCAGAAGGCTCCTTTTACTAGCAGTTAAATAAACCCACCAATAATAACAATAATACTAATAACCCAAGCCAAACCAAACAAATACAGCCAAATCGATCCGTGAGAAACAATAATATTAATAAAAGCCAAAAACTAAATCAGATCAATCAAGGCACCGAGACGCTGGGGGGATATCCACTGTTCGGTCAAGGTAATATAATTAAGGTCTTCAGACGTGAACGTTGCACGCCTTTTGTGATTTTTTTTTCTCTTTCTTTCTGCCTTATATCTATCTGTGCTTTCCTTTCTAGTCTGTATTTCTCCTTCCTGTTTGTAGAAAGCTGTTGTTTTATATGTATTGTGTATTTATGTTTTGTCAGAGGAGGGGTAGATTCCCCCTCCCCAGAATGAGGCAAAAATGGAAAGCTGCGAGAGAATTGAAAAGGGCAGGTCTCTTCATCAGAGAAGTCTACAGTGATTTATGCAGGTTTCTCAGTAGAAAGTTTGGAGTGTTTTTATTTCATTTGGAAGAGAGCTGTGCAAGGGGCAGAAAGTTGTCATCTGTTTGTTGTCCTCAGGGGACTTGAGGTCCCAAGGGGTTTAGGGGGAAGAGATGTTCAGTTTTATCTTTACATGGTTGAATTCTGTGTTTCATTGCAGACTCCAAATTTAACGTCTTCCATCTGAGGTTGTAGATATGGTGGTAGAACTGAGTTGACTGAGACAGGTGTTTAGAAAGTTTCCCAGGAAGAGAAATTGACTCACTGGATTTTTATGCATAGAAATCAAGCTGGAGTAGATGTGGTTGCTGTCAGCTGCTTGGGTTCAGTATTCCGAAGATACAGGATAAGGACAGAGTCCAAGCCTGAAAGGAAAGACAAAGAAGGAATTGAAAGTTAGAGGGATGGGAAGCTAGGAAGTACGATGCAAGGCTGGTAGGAATCACTTTCATGGTAATGTGTTTATAGAGTGCAGATATCCATTTTAATTTCTGATTTTTTTGAAGTTTGTTGGTATGACACTTCAGCTTCCCCAGACACAAATGACGATCCCCAGAGTTGGAGTGAATCTGGACAAGATTTCACTCAAATGCTGAGTAAATCCAGATGATCCCCACCTCTTTCTCATCCACTTTGGTGATCAAAATGGCTATGATTGTTTTTAGAAAACAGAGAAATTGAAATGAGAGGAAATCATTTTTCATTTGGTAAAAGTTAGGAAACCTTTGACACTTTAAAATAAATGCACCTACTGCTTTGATTCGTGTCACCACAGGGTTTGCATGTCTTCAGAAGATTTTAATGTCATTTTCGCAGAGGGCAGTCATTTGGAAGCCTAGAGCTCTAGCTATGTAGCCGAGTGGTCTACTGTCTTGGCAGTAATTGCTTCTGCTGCCTCCTAATGTGGATCGCACAGGAGAAATTAAGTATGTACTCTTCCCACGTTTATATGGATTTTTAAGGTATGTATTTGTGTTCGATCCTATATTTCCTTTCTTATCACATTCTTATACTTCCTTTTATCACTTCAACTGACAGAACGTTTTTCAATTTTCCAGAGAGGGAGTTTAGAATACTCTTTAAGGAATACACTTCCTCCTCACAAAAGATACAAAAGGCTAACCTATTTCTATCCTTGCTTATTAATACCATTACTTGGTTTAAAGTAACTTGGTTTAAATGCAATTTTAAGACATTTAGACTGCTATGCAGAGATGTGTTAATTTCCCCTCACTGGACGTGATTGATGTTGTCCAATAAATCACGTAACTAAGTTGCTGTGGATGAATGAATGTTCAACGGAGTACTTGTTTGGGTGAGGCATATTTAAAGAAACTTATGCAGCTCCAGAAATGGTCCTTTAGCTTCCCAGTGACTTAATTTCACTCTACCCTGATTTCTCTTTTACAATATTCAGCTCAGACTGAGACAGGTTTGTGTGCTCTATTAGATTTGCAAATTGCTGATCTCCCAGTGACTTTCCCTCTTAGATACCAGCTGAGTGTGGTTACCTTGAGAACTGTGGCATTAGCCCATTAGAGCATGCTCCACTGGGGAGTTCTGTGCAGTCTATTTTTAATGCTATTTAATGAAGGAGCGAGCACCTCACTCAGCGATACAAGGAGCAGGATGGAAGACAGAGCTGGGCATGGTTATGGATACTGGAGAGGGATCTTTGGAAAGGTACAGACTGGCTACTGGGTATGGTAATTTTCATTAGTCCTAATATATCACACTAACAGAAATCAATTGATTTTAGTGGGAGAATTACACACGAATAGTTTGATATGTGTTTTCATCAGCCTTTTCAGTAATTCTTAGAAAGAAGACTCAATAATTTGAGTGCCTTAAAACTTCAGTGAGACAGTAACCAGGGAGTTGCTGCATATATACTATTTTTAATTCAAGCTGTCAGGTGCTTGGGTGGTAAGAAGTGCAGAAATAATTTCAGATTCCTAAAATATTGTACTAGGGAAGGGTTTGGAGCTTGTAAAATGTTCCAGGTGTAAAATAACTAACATCCTTCTAAGATGCTGACGACTTGAAGCTCTGCCTTGTGATTTTGTTTTTCATTTTCCTTTATAAACTTGGAGTCTAGGTCAAGTATTGTGAAAATGAAGTGAAATAGGAAGTTTTGGTTGAACTTGTTAGAATATTTGAGTTGTTTTCTCTCCTTACTCTGAGATAAGCACAATAGATTATGTTACCGAAGGTTAAATATTTTAAAAATGTAGATAGCAGAGGCAGCACTGGTAATTTTTGGAATCTTATAATGAGGGGGGAACATATCTTTATATTGTAGTGTGTAAAACATGCAAAGCCATCTGTCTGCAACGTTTGCATATATGCAGAAGACCTGTCTTGAGGTAGAAAGTGAGAATGTTCAATCAGAAAGGTCTCTGCTGTTCATTTTCGTATTAACAACCTACTACAGTCGGGTTACTTCTTTCTACAGCGTAAAGCTAACTAGAAAAATGCCTAAGCAGTTTCAAAAGTAATAAACATAAGAGAAAGTGAGAAGTTTGTATTAAGTGGGGAAATGAGTCATATAATTATTGTTAAATGAAGCTGTTAGAACAATGTAAAGAGTTGTCCTGGATCTTGTCAATTTTTACAGGAAATAATCCAAAAAAAAAGTACCGAAGGGAAATACATTGCAAAGAGTTATTGTAATTTGCTGTTGTTGCTTCTGTTTTCCACCTTGTACTTTTAGAGGGAGAAAGTAATCTATATTGACTGTAATATTTCCCTTAGTGGTCAGGCTATTTGGACCACTGTGCTGCTACCTTTCTTAGGATTCTCAAGGCAGTGGGCATTCTCATCTGAATTCAATGTGTATTTTGTCTGTGGACAAGATAATGATAAGCTACATGAGTAGAGTGTAGAATGAGTCAGCCACTGAAGACAGTATACCATGTAGCCAGAAGTGGAAAGGATTGAAAATTCTCATTAGTATGGGGAGACAGTTTTAAGTCCATAAGTTTGGAAATTGCAAATGAACCATTTGTATACACGTTAGTTTAATTCAGATCTGCTTTGTGACAAGGTTAGGAGAGAATCTGGGGCTTAAAGGTGAGGTCGACACCGCGAGCCATCTCTTCAAATGGTAAGTACTGGCATCGTCCTAACTGGTACCACACAGTGGTAGCCTGTTGAGAAATTTGTGAATCTCTAACCAGAATAGGAATTGATTTCCTTAAAAATGCCTTATGTCACCTGCAAAGTTCTGAACATATTTTAAGTCAGTGATGATTAACTTACAAAATACATGCTTCCTCTCTTTGGACAAAGGATCTTTAGTTTTTAGGAAATTGATGGTTCTAGAGGCTTTACATTTCTGCTGACTTTGCTTTCTTTTATTTTTCATTCTAACATTTAAAGTTAAATATGATAAATGATTTCAAGCAGTGATAGAAGTCAATGCTAAAGGGCTGTTGAAGGTATAAGCAGAACATTAGCAAGATGTGTCTGTGACTGGATTTGTTTTTCTCAGGTGGTCTTTGCTTCTGAGGGTCAGTTTCCTTTAAGGTGTATTTATGCCAAGTGCTAATAAAGTGATTTTTTTCAGTGCCTCAGAGTCTTATAATTTAAATTAGTTTTACTCGTCTTGGATTAAACTTGGCCCTGGATGTTCAAAGTATTTATTCTATTTACATCACAACGGTCTCATTTCTCTGAGGATGAGATGGGAGCTGATACAAAGTGTTTAAATTGCGTACATTAATATCATATGCTTGATAAAAAAATAAAGTGCTTGGGACAGAGTATCAAGTTTATACAGCAGTTTTTAATGTTTGGCAGCAGTGTTGTCTTGTGGTTTCAGAATTCTCTGTGGTCTGGTGATATTTTCTCCTAAGCTATAAAATGCCCATCTAACGTTTTGAAGGTACCTTTCTCTAAATTTACTGGGACATATCTGTGCCCTGGGAAATAGCTATGCAGGTAAGCCAAAAAGCGAATTGAAATAATTACATTGAGACAGTTGAGGGGATATCAAAAAAATAAAAGGACTGACTTCTATTTACCAAACTGACTCTACTTTCAAACTGAGTCCTTAGCATCATGTTATGTTCTTTTCTTGCTGCCAGCATAGACTTTGGTATCGCCAGGTGGAAAGACTGGTAATCACGGTCTGTGGCCACAGTAGATGAACATTTTAAATTTCTCTGCATACTTTTCTGAAGAAAATTTCTTCTGGTAGTTTTTTATGACCCCCGCTTAATATACATGTCAATGCCAAAGGTTATATAAGATTTTTAAAGTTCTGTAACCAAGTGATATCTATTAGGATAAACTTGCATCTGTGACTTATTTAAATGCCAAGGAATTAATCCAAAATTATCTCACTCAAGGCACAAGTTCATAATTATCCCTCAGTCATAAGTTCATACAACGTTTTTAAAGTAGTATAATTTACAATTGCTTCTTTTATCTAGCAACAGAAAATATTTCATTTTCTCCAGGTAAAGGGGAGAGGGTTCCACTAATCATTACCCTTTAAAAAACAGGCCTCTTACCACTTTGTCACATTTATCAGTACCTTAAAATTATACAACAGTTTTTACATTAAAAATGTGTTGTGGATAACACACAAAATATTAAGATTTTATTGACAAAATCACTTCTGTAAATAAAAACTGGTTTTAATATAAGTAAAAATAAAACATGGTTTCAATTGAAAGGAGGACTTAAGCTTTTTAATAGGAAAACAGTTACGTCACGTTTTGTTTCAAATATTTCAGCAAATTTTGTAGAGATTTCTTTGGTATCCTGTGGTTACGCAGTATGTGATTCTACGCAGAATCACATAATGTAATATACAGTCTTTTTTCTGCAGGTTTTTTCACTGCGACATATTCACAAAGCTAATCTACCTAGATAAACCCAGATAAACTTCCTGATACCCACACAAGATAGGAAATCAGTGTTTGTGATAGGGACTTCCAAAAGAACCCTGTGACTTCTCAACCTAAGATGTAGTGCTGGAATTTTTAATAGTGGATATGCATTCTTTTACATTTGCATTATCATTGCTTGCTTCTTTATTATACACTAAATGCTTGAGATAAGAATGAAGACCATCTCTAGGGAAATGGAAACCAGAGGAATGATCCTCCTATATTTTGCAGATTTTCTTCCAGTTGCCAAGATCCAGTACTCACTGTTAGAACAATCTAATCCATAGAATCATACCTTAAAGGAAAAAAAAATGCATGTTGACATATTGTGATCTGGTTGAAATTGAAAATCAACACCCATAATTGAGGTAAACTATGTCTACACCTTCAGAGAATTAAAATGGAACGTCAGTTTCTAAAAGTTTCACGATCCTTCAAGTACAAATATAATATGCCTTGACGTGTAAATCAGAAGGCCTAGCTGTCATCCGATTGTTCCGTCATTTGAGTTGCTTTCAGGTGAATTCATCACTCTCGCATAGATCTAGAAGAATCCAGCCATGGGTCAGAAGAGAATGAAGGAGGGGCATGGCAGCTCACTGAATTTCAGGGACTACGTATAATTGTTTAACTTCTTTTTGCTCATAAACTCAGTAGGAAGATAAAAAGCTATCAAATTGTTTTTGCAGTTTTTTTATACATTTCTAAAGCCACCAGCTAAAATCCCCCCCATGAAGTTCAAATATTTATTAATAAGAAAATATCTATACTCTGGATTGACAGATTTTTCTTAGCATTTTGCTTGTTAACATGTATACCACTTTGATGGAAATCCCAGTGTTGCTGTCATCTGACTTAATTTAATCATCAAAGAGCTGTTAGAAAATAAGTAGATTCTGTCACATGAGTATTTCAGCATTGTTTACAAGCTTCAAATACCCGTTTCTTTAAAACATGACTTTTTTTTAAAAAAATGTTAGTGTCAGAAAACCTTTTGGTTGGAAATATGGCAATTTATTTTCTGTATTTAGAGAAAGAAGATTGAGGTTTATAGTCAGATGATCACTCTTTAAGCCAAGGAAGCACACAGTTGTGTTGAAATTGCTATTGAACTCTGCCAAATTCATTAACTGTCAGGACTTTGCAGTCATGTCTGTAATCCTGTTTCTTTTATCTGGCTTATGGGAATGATCAAGCTAACACTTTTAAATTACATAGTTTTATATTTGTTTATTTTAAATTTACTGAGATACGCTGGCATTGTAAGAACTTTAGGAAATTATCAAACAAATGGCATAGCACTAAAGATGGATTCCAAAATCCCAACTAGCTGGTATTAATGATTCGTCGTTTTTTTTTTTCACTCTGGTGCTCATTTAACTTTGGTCACAGCACATACTTCCTTTGTGAAGATTAAAGTAGTTCTCTAATCCTGAAATTTCCACATAATCACTACCAGAGTTTTGGAAAGATGAAATGATACAGCACGCCATCATAATGCGTGTCCATGCTGTTGCTATCTGCTTAAGCACCGTAAAGCACCCTTAACAACTAGACTCCTTTATCTTTAATTATTATTATAATTATTGTCTTCATCCGGAAGTCCACATGACTTTGTTTTTAGTGGAGTTTTCTTTCAGCATCAAGAGATGGGAGAGTATATATAGTTAAATGTGAGAATTTACATATGAAAAAAAAGTATACGTATTTTAAGACAAGAATGTAAACATCCCTCCAAAAGGGAAATCATTTTACTACACAGATGATTGCAATGTCTGCGTTATTTGTCAAGTGTGATGTGGGAAGCTCTAGTAGAGAGATATTTTGAACTCAGTGGTGCTTCCGATCCAATGTCAGGTTAAAAGTGAGCGAGGGATGTATGCTAGAGCGTACTGGAGCTCATCAGAGAGGGAGCAGGTGACTGCTGTGTGCCGCGACGAAGGGCTTTACTTCTGAGGTACGCGGGCCTCCGTGGAATTCTGCAGATCAGAGAAACATACAAAATCTGGATTAAAATAAAAGGTCTGGAAAACAAAGTCAAAATGTGGTGGTGCACCCAGATCTCACTTCTCCAAAACTTACATCCGTAAATATGCAATTTACCACCTGAACAACCCATCCTGGAGTTTGGCCTCTGGATCTGAGTAAATAACTAGAAGTGTGTCTATGGCCAAGACTCTCAACCCCTCTCTGCTTCATAGTTTCTGCAGGTAAAAGAGCATAGTAACACCAGTCCAGAAGCAACAAATGACTAGTTATGTGACTTCAGTGATTTCGTTAATTCCTCATTGCTTCTATTTTCTCATGTAGAAGGTAGGACAGATAAGGCCGACTTTGCAGGACTGAAACAGAAACAAAGTACCTGCCACATAGGTATTTTTCACCAAAAGGAAATCATCATCTTTTCATATAAAAAAGTTTAGAGGGAGATTTAACCTGATTACATGAATGAGAAAAACGTCCTTTTAAGAATTTTTAAAAATAATATAGAGTACAGTTCTCTTCTGTTCCCACCCTGTAAACATTTTTACTGGTTAGAGTTGGAGACTAGCTTTACTCTCTCTGGGCCTATGAAATGTTGAAGGCCAAGCAAAGGTAGTAACTAATCTAGGAGGTGTGCCTTGTACGTGGATAAAGATGCTTAGTAGGGTCATTATCTTCTGTAGTCTGTAGGGGAAGGGATGGCTCCATTCAGAGTTGTCTGGAAAATGAACAGATAGGAATTATTTCTCTAAAACATTTTAATTGTTTTAAAATTAAACAATTTACAATTAACATTTAATTTAATTACATTAAACAATTAAAATTTAATTTAATTTCTACCATCCCAAAGGGGTGGTAATCATTGAATAGGAAGGGGTTGAAATGAATCCATGAAAGAATAGCCTTACAGGGCTTCCCTGGTGGCGCAGTGGTTGAGAGTCCTCCTGCGGGTTCGTGCCCTGTTCCGGGAGGATCCCACATGCCACGGAGCGGCTGGGCCCATGAGCCATGGCTGCTGAGCCTGCGTGTCCGGACCCTGTGCTCCGCAACGGGAGAGGCCACAACAGTGAGAGGCCCACGTACCAAAAAAAAAAAAAAAAAAAAAAAAAAGAATAGCCTTACATCCTATGCTAATGGGTGAGAGCAGGAGCGGCAGCTTTGGGTTGGCATGAGAGGTGGAAACATTTTTCAACGACCTCCCAGACGTGAAGGGAAGCAGAGCTGTGGGCTTGCTTCTGGGCTCTCTGGCGACCCCTACAGACAGCTTTGGTTTCCTGTCTCCAAGCGCTGACTGAGCTGTTTGGGCAACTGATACGGCCTCTGATTTTCAAGTATCTTCACTTAATGTTGCGGAAATGAATCATTTCGGCACGTGTGTGAAAATAGTCAAAGGAGGGAGGGGAAGACTTCTCTCATAATTGGGGTTTAATCAGTTAGTCCCCCGTCAGAAAATGTAGAACCATGAGTTGTGTTCAGTGCAGAGGGTGAGCCATGCAAAGCAGTAAATTCATCAAATAACCACATTTTATTTTCTATTATAATTAAATATCAGCCATTCTTCTGAGGGATAGTACCATCAGAAAGTCATCCAGTGAAATTTCTCAGAATGTACCTGAGAATAAATTTATAATCCTTTGGTATTGTAATATGAGCTGGAAAACAAAAAAACAAGGAAAGGGTAGACAGATTACATATACTGTATACGCTATATAGATATATACATATGTATGTCTATGTAGCGTGTGTGTGTATCTAGAGTCAGCATACAATATATGCTTAAATAATAGCTATTTAACTAACATTAAGCAAAAAACTAATTTATCTCAAAAGGATACAGGCAAACCTCAGAGATATTGCAGGTTCAATTCCAGACCACCTCAATAAAGTTACTATTGCAATAAAGCACATCAAATGAATTTTTTCCTTTCCCAGTGCATATAAAAGTTATGTTTACACTATACGACAGTCTAAGTGTGCAATAGCATTATGTCTTTAAGAAACCAATGTACATACCTTAATTTAAAAATATTTTATTGCTAAAAAATGCTAGCCATCATCTGAGCCTCCAGTGAGCTGTCATCTTTTTGCGATAGTAACATCAAAGATCACTGATCACAGATCTCACTATAACAAATATAATGACAAAGAAAAGGCTTGAAATACTAGGAGAATGACCAAAATATGACACAGAGACATGAAGTGAACAGATGCTCTTGGGGAAAATGGCACCGATAGACTTGCTTGATGCAGTGGTGTCACAAACCTTCAATTTGTAAAAAAAAAGCAATATCTGCAGAGCACAATACAGTGAAGCGCCATAAAACAAGGCCTGTATTTCCCAGTGCATTTTTTTCGCTGTCTTTAGCTGTTCTTGCTTGCACATGCTAGATATTTAATCAGCTTGTTGAATTAAAAATTGACCTTTATATTGTTGATGGCACCTAATATTCAAGATTTAAAATCAGCTCTAAAGTTTTAATTGTGATTATTTTCCCCAAAAGTTTCAGCCAAAGTGGATCTGACATTCATCTTTCTGACAAAGAGAACAAAGAGATGCCCTTATATGTAGAGTTATAACTTCACTAGAGATGATTTTGGCTGTTACAAAGAAGCTTTTCCTTCAGATCTCAGGCTGTGACTCGGGCTTCTATGGGGATAGCAAGGTCCCTAAAACTTCAGTCGTTTAAACCGAGTACCTAGATCACTTTTACATCTACATGGAAGGAAATTACAGTTAACAGTCAGTTATGGTCTCGGGAGAGAAGATGAGGCAAGTTCACAAACAATTTCCAAATCACTGGCACGCAGAGCTAGAGACAACTGCTGTTTACTGGAGATGTGCCTTCGGAGAGATTAACATTGGTGAAGGTGATCCAGGATGTGGGGAAGAAATTCATTCCTCTGAAGAACTGGGCAAGTAGGCGGTGATGGATTAAAAGGCAGGGGTTAGGGAGTGAGGAGAAGAGAATACTGACGAGTTGGGGTTTCCTAACTCCTCTTCCTACCTTAAGGAGAGTCGCCCTACTCTCCCTGCTATGTGGGAACAATGATAGGATTAACCAGAGTTAAATGGCAAACCGTTTAATCCACTTGGGACCACCGGAACTGAATTAATGTCTTACTCCTATCTGTCAAAACAATCTAGTCCTAAAGGATGGGATCCAGTCAATTAAGAGTAGAGTGAGTTTGCTTTCTTAATTTAACTTCTACATTTTAAGATATGCTGAGTGTGGTTCTGATTGTATGAACATCTACTCACCCTTCTGACTTCCCAAAGCAAAACAAAACCTGGTACCTTAATTTAGAGAGATGAGGAGAATATTCTCTTTCTTCTTTGAGGCTACGGCAGGCTTTAGGAAGATGTGGATAGCAGGAGATTCTGACACAGCTGGTATTTTCATCAGGAAGCCGGAAAAATATCTTCTGAACCACACTGTATCAAAGTAGGGGAACTTCCATGGGAGCTGAACTGAGATTGGGTTCTTGTGTGGGAGTCAGCAAGACTTGTCTGTTGCATCAGATGTCCCACTCATTTATTTTTTCATTCTTGTTTTTCAGATATTTATTGAGGGTTTCCTATGTGTCAGGTCTCATGCTAAGTATTTGGGAAATTTGCTGTGTAGGATTTTGTAGGCATTTGGGAGAGAGAAATGCACTAGAACATTTTGAACAATGAATTGAATGGTTGAGAGTGTAAGGAAACTCCAAAATGATAGATGGGCGATATCTTGGATGATAAAGCAGTATGAATTAATTTTGGCAAATGAGAAAAGTCTTTTTTTACCAGTAAAATCTCGTTAAGAAAGTTGACAAGGAGTGTACCTCGAGAGCGGAGACCATTACTGTTTCCAGAAAACAAACAGGGAAGAAGTAGCCCCGCTACTGGGGAAAAGTTCTGTTGATGGTAATAGAGCACAAACTAAAACCATCAGTTGGGAAGTTCTCTAACAAGAGAAAGAAGATCAGCTGATTATGACAAATGTGTATGGAATTGGAATAAGCCATTTTGTTTTCTTCGTTGATTTATAAAATCATATATTTACAATATTACTAGAGCTGCAAGCAACTGGTACAGATTTAATTGTAATTATGAACTGCAAAGTTCAAGTTCATATCAGGTCAAACCAATGTATCTGTTTAGAATTAAAAAGTAAGTTTTTCTAAAAGCAAATTATTCTTTGAATTTGTTGTTAGATTCCACATTGTGCATTTGAAAAAGGAAACTGAAATAGTTTCAGAATTTTATAAATGTCCTTAATAGATTAAAAATAATGCCTGTGATTAGAGGTAGGTGGAATTACGTATGGTTCTGTAGGGAAACTTTAGGAGTAAAAGATTTGATCTATAAGTTACCCGAAGGATTTTTGTTTTTTAAGGATGCAATTCTTTCCACTGGCAGAGATAAAGTTAAAGATTTAGGTATTTGGAAGCAGAGAGATATCTTGATACATTGTCCCAAAACCTGGCATCGTGTTAAAATTTCTTGCCCTGAAACACTGAGAAAGAACTTACTTTTAGAAGTTACCCATAAAGCAACAGGATTACACCAGAAGATTTCTAAAATCTCTTCCAGTTTTCAATGTCTATTAATGATTTTGGGGGGTATAATATTTGTGAATCAATTTTATATTGCATTGTCCATAAATTTTGGTCATGCTTTTTTTTTTCTTAGCCTTTAAGCTAAGCACTAATGCTACAGTATGAGTGAAATGATTAGAAGGTTATCGTTCTTCTATCACATAACTAACTTATCAGGAATAGAATAGTTAGTTAAGAAAAAAGGATAATGGATTCCCAGACCTGGGTTCAGATCCCCCTCTGCAACTTGCTAGTAAGTTTCTCAAGCTTTCTAAACCTCAGCTTCCTCATCTCTAAAATGGGCTTGTTGTAAGAATTAAAGATGCAGTACTTATCCCAATGCTCAGTATTCATTTATTTATTTCCTGATGCTCACATTTTCAGATACGCACCTCCAAGCCAATGGTTCAGTGAGGAAAGGCCATCTGTGAACCCCTAAAATTCAGATGTTTTCCAAAAGATGCTCCTTTGCACAGACAGCAGGCTTTGACATTCTAGAAGCTTAGATGGACAATAGGGACCCTGGAAAAGAGATGTGGGCATGGATGATTTAGAATTTCATTATCTGTTAAGGGTAACTCACATGGGATAAGATTGTGGCTCAATGCTTCTTTACAAAGAAAGTTAGCTAGGCTTTTTTCTAGATTTGTCTAGAAATGGTGTAGAGAGTTTAGTCTTAGCATCATTCTGGGGAAAATTTGGGACTTTAAGAACCAGGAATGATTGCAAATAAAATTGTGGTAGACTTATGATTTGTACACTTTGCAGGTAAAACCAATAGCTATACCCAACGGAAGGCCATTTGTATAATCAGAGATTTACCCAATGAATCTAGCAAGAGAAGAGAGCTCTAAAATCAGTTTTTCTAAAATCACTGGAAAACATTACCTCATTGTTCTGACCTGGCTGTAAAAATAGATTGGTTTGGATGTTTTAAGAAAGGATGAGGGGATGTCACTTGTTTCATTGTTTATAGATTAGATCCTCGGGCTCAAGCAGGAATCAGAGGGTTTGCACTGTTAGTGAAGGTATGTACAGCAGTGAGACAGACCCAGACCTGCGAACTTGAAAGGACTGATAGATGTTACTCCAGGTCTTAGTGACCCGACCTAATGTATTGAATTGAAAGAAAGTCAACTTTGGGGGTATTCCTAATGAAGTACACCCAGAAACGTAAGGAAATTTTAAATGAAAGAGACGTGGGTTTTTTTTTTTTTTTTTTTTTTTTTTTTATTTTT
>NW_020173401.1:1095461-1104580 GCF_003031525.2 Neophocaena asiaeorientalis asiaeorientalis
TTTTTTTTTTTTTTTTTTTTTCTGAATTTTTTAAGAGACATTACTGAGTATCCATTTGTGGAGGAAATCTGTACTTATTTCTCTATTGATTAGGTCATTAGTGCCATTTGTTCTGCCCTGTGGGTGTTACTTTACTTGGCTAGCTCCTTCTGCGCTCTGCATTACCCTGTTTCTTCAGGCAAAAGTTCTTATTAATAAGAGATCCGAGATTTCTGTAGCCCTGCATGTGTCATTTGCTGGAGCCACAGGGACAGTGCTAAGGAAAAATCAGTATCCTTCCACTGATTCTGAATTTACCTTTGGATCATTTTTGGTCAAAAGTTGTCTGTGGCCTTATTATTTTGGAGAAATAATTTGTTTCATTGTTTTGCAGTGTAAAAGTTCTCAGATAGGGCTTCCCTGGTGGCGCAGTGGTTGAGAGTCTGCCTGCCGATGCAGGGGACACGGGTTCGTGCCCCGGTCTGGGAAGATCCCACATGCCATGGGGCGGCTGGGCCCGTGAGCCATGGCCGCTGAGCCTGAGCGTCTGGAGCCTGTGCTCCGCAGCGGGAGAGGCCACACAGTGAGAGGCCTGTGTACCGCAAAAAAAAAAAAAAAAGTTCTCAGATATTTATGAGCACCCTCTCTTACGAAAGAGAGGGACTTGCATGCCCATGTGATGTCCACGCCGACCTGCTCTTGGTTGTGGTCACAGCCGTGGCAAAATGTCTGTTGTAGCATACTTGCAGATTCTTGTTGCAGGGAAAAGAAAGGTGTATATTTCATTCTTCTATTTTTTCCTCTGTAATATGACTTACACTGTAATATGTAATAGCCGTATGAAACACAGAGAATTTGATCTCATCTAGGCATAAGGAATTGAGAAACAGGATACAGTGGGATAGTGGAAGGATATGTATGGAGCCATGACAAAGGAGGGCATGGAAATTAACTTCTGAAATTGGTACAGCCACTTGGGACAAGAATGGATTCTCAGCTCCTGATTTTAGGGACATTTTCTCCTGGTATGATGGAAGGGCAACAGGCTTGAAGTCCAGGTGACTTAAGTTTGAATTCCATCCCCGCCTCTCACTGACCTAGTCAAGTTTAATTAACTACTGTGAGCTTCCAGATGTCAGCAACAAAACTCTCTTCATGAATTATCATACGTAAAATACTTGCCACAAACAGAAATGTTGTCTCTAGCCTGCTTCCTCCTACAGGGCCTGACTATTAATCCGTTAAAACATTGAAACCTGTAAGAGCACATGTAATGAAATGATATATCAATACTTGTTTTAAAAATGCTACGAAGCTTGAGTCCCAAGTATTTTATCTGACCATAGATTACTAGAAAAAAAAAAGATAAAATTATTTTGGTGGGTGGTGGGATTTTTTGTTGTTGTTGTTGGCTATGCCGTGCAACATGTGGGATCTCAGTTCCCCAACCAGGGATCAAGCCTGTGCCCCCTGCATTGGGAGCGCAGAGTCTTACCACTGGACTGCCAGTGAAGTCCCATGGTGGGATTCTTTTGTTTTGGCTTTTATACAATGTTGACAATACATATAGCATAGTTAAGGAAAAGAATAATGAAAGAAAAAAAAACTACACCACATCTAACCTGTATCTTTACTCACCACCCAACTTAGTCTGAAACAATGTTATTGATTTAAGGGACCCAGTGGTTCATACTTAAGTACAAGTAGATGCCCAAGGATAACTGATTAAGGAACAAAATGTTAATTAAAAACTTTTAGTAAATAGATAATGGTTTTGAAGATATTTATTGAATGAGGAGTGGAGTTTCAAGATAAATTGCCTTTCCATTTTTTTTTTTCTCATGGAGTCACGAGGTTTGGGCTTTTAAGCGCATGCTTGACGGTGCACTTGTGATTCTTATAGTTCAGGTATATTGCCTCGCTCTTCAAATATGTGTTCTGAGCTATCACTCAGTCAGGTTGGGGAAAAGTTTATCTACGCTCTGCCTTCTGTCTCATGTTCCCCATTAGTTCTTCCTGAACTGATACCAGGTAGATAAACCTGTTTTAGGTCCACTGGCCAACCCATATTTCTGCAGTTTCCTAATATTGAAGATGAAGTTATCAGTTTTTACTGATATGTTTTCCCTGAAATTATCTCCTGGAAAACCTAAGTTAGAATGAGCCAGTGTGAGCTTTCTTCGTAGATGGTTTGTCCTCAATTCGTTTTCTACCTAGCGAACCCCAGACACCTGGGACACAGACCCACTCGTTCTTCGCCTGTGCTTTCCGTGTTTGCGTAGAGGGTGATGGTTGCCTTTGGCAGATGTACAGGATCAAAGGGGCCTTTTGATCCTGCTACCCTCAGGGAGTCAGTTTCTCAGATAAAGGAAGTAGTGAGGTTAACAGTAGTTTCAGCCCTCCCCTGAAATAAAAGATAAGTGTAGTAGGTATAATAAACATATTTATTAATTATTTGTCAAAAGTAGTGGCTTGGTTAAAATATTTGGACAGAGAAATTTAAGGATTATGCTTACTTTTTATTAATTAAATGCTTTAATTTTAGTAATTGCTGTAAATGAGATATACATTTACATATACACATATATTACATTTTATAGCATATATAATAAATTATATATTATATGTATATATATGTGTGTGTATGTATATATATATATGTACATATATAAATTTGGGATCTTGTTATATTATAAAAAGAGCAATCCCTCTTTTTGTGAGATCTGTGGTGAGGTGACCTAAGCTAGCTGCTTTTCTACTTCATTTTCCTTCTGAATTCATTTATCTCACTGCTGATGAACAATATCCCACTAAGGACAGGGTTACAGAACAGAGCCAGTGAAGAGAGGAAACTTGCATTTGCCCCTGTTCTCTACCCATCAGTACTGATAAAATGGCAAGATGGAAATAGAAGGTAGGGTGATGAATTCCTTGTTTCAACTGAGGAGTTAGGGATTTCTGTACATTTCAGGTTAGGGATTTCTGTACATTTCAGGTTTTGATTCCATAGCTCTGCCCCCGGTGACCAAAGTGAACCACACTGTCTGTGTTATAAATGTCAGTGGGTGATCTAGGGCTCATATGTGAACACAAATGAGCCATCTTACTTTTAAGTGACTCCTACTACAGAAGGAAGTACGTGTAAGTCAGTCTGTCGTCTCGAGGGGAAGTCTTGGACTATGGCATTCTTTTCTGTACTGCACAGAGTCGTTCATCCCTAAAGCAGTGGTTCTCAAACCTACACGAGCATCTGAAATCACCCGGAGAGTTTCTTCAGACAGAGATCACTGGACCCCACTGCCAGAGTTTCTGATTCAGTAGATCTGGCGTGAGGCCCAAGTATTTGCATTTCTAACAAGTTTCCAGGTGATGCGGACACTGCTGGTCGATGGACCACAATTTGAGAACCACTGATCTAAAACATAAAACTTTTTGTCAGAATGTAGAATTTGCATGATTGATGTTTCATAATCTGAAGTATTAAAGAATACTGTAAAATTTCAAAAAAAACCTCAGGATAAATTTTGATTTACTCTGATTTAAAAATTATTTTTTAAGCATAGCATCTTAAAAGAAGAGATGAGGATTCCAAATTCCACTAAACAGAAAAGAGTTAGGAGCCTCTGTTTTGGATGACTATAGGAGGGTGCAGATTTTCCCATGAGGGTACGTTCTAAGAATCTCCAGTGTAGGATCTAAAATCCATGGACATAGAATAATCCCAAATTCACAAGATTGGGTATTCTAAGGATCAAGAAAAACTTTAGAATAAAATTTGGTGAGCACCAGATGTTAAAACTATGAACACAGAAACCTGTAGATAAAGGTCTGGAATAGCTTTATTCATAATTGCCCCAAACTGGGCGATTTGTGTTTCAAAAGGTGACTGGATAAAAACATGGTGCATCCATACAATGGAATATTACTCAACAATAAAAAGGAGCAAACTGCTAATTCTTGCAAAAATTTGGCCGGATCTCAGGGCCATTATGCTGAGTGGAAGAATCCAATCTCAAAACATCACAGACTTCATAACCCCATTTATGTAACGTCTCAAAATGATAAAATTATAGTGGCAGAGAGGAGGACAGACTAGTGAATGCCAGGAGCTATGTCAAAGGGGAGGTGTGATTGGAAAGAGATGGCATGAGGCAGTGTTTGGGATGATGAAACTGTTCTCTAGCCTGATTGTGGTGGTGGTTACACAAACATACAGGCATTAAGATTCATAAACCATACAGCCCCCTGTCCCCAAGAAGTCAAATTTACTATATGATCACTTTAAAGTTAAAACAATTAAAATCAGAATAGTGCTATCTTTTATTCGTACCAAGTAACTGGATTTGCACAATTATATCAGGTAAAAGTACCAGTGTATTTAAAGAAATAAAAATGCTTTACCTCAAGCAAAAGGAAAACAAAAACAAAAACGTGATTTTCATGAAAAGGGATCTTCATAAATGGTTAAGGTCATTTGCTGCTAGCAGAGATCCTAGGAAAATTTGGAAGTTGGAAAAACCTGCCTGACACAGTCCTGACCTGTGTCCCTTCTAGGAGTTCTCTCTCATTTCCTCATTTTTCCTTTTTCTTAGAAACCTTCTCTGTAAGCTTTGTTGCTTTCAAAATGAATTTCAAGGACATTTGAATTTCATTTATATTAGCTGAAAAAGACCGACAACCCCAGAGCTGTCATCCACGTACCTCCCACATATATGCATGAACCCCCAGAAATCACCATCCACCCACAGCTTGAATAACCCCGTGATGGTGCCTGGGAGCCTTGGAAGGATGCCAAAACCGTTTGGAAGTAGCTGTATTTTTTAGAGACACTGATGTCTCTAGAAGGTCTGGCTCTGCAGAAATGTTGGCAGTTTAATATTAGCCAGGCTCTAATCAGGTAATATCAGTATCTGTTGAAAGGATGCATGTGTTTGTCTCAATGGGACATAGAATGCTAATTACGAGTGACAGTGTTCTTCTGAGTGCTTCACATGCATTAACTGGTTTAATCCTCACAACCGTCTGGGGGGGCAGGGGGGTCTCATTATTTGGGTTCCCAGATAAGGAAACTGACGGCACAGAGACACGTAAGGAAATTGCTCAGTCAGTGGTAGAGTCAGGCTTCATCCCTGGACATCTAGCTTCAGAGTCCGAGCAGTTTCACAACTGTAAAGCTCTGTGATGTCTTGATTTTGCCTCTATTTTCTCCTTTTCAGGATAGGCTGATATTTGTGTTAATGGTGCCTTTCAGTTTCCATGTGACCACCAACCCCGAGGTCCCTCATTAACTCTTGTACACAAATGACCTTGTTGTACCAACTGGGCAGGACATACGGATTCTAGTGTTTAAACGCAATCACACAGGATGCCACTGGTTACCTGAACCTCGTGTGTGAGTCGAGTTACAGCTGTGGGCAGAGGGAGAGGGCAGCCAAAATGCCTGCTGATACCCAAAGCAGTACGCTGCTCTTGTGGACGCATACACATTGGCAAGCTCCGCAATACGGTGTCTCTGGTCTTTGGATGCCTAGACTTTACGGTACTTGGAAGCTGCTCTCACGTCGGTCAGGCCCGAGTGCTGCTTGGTTAAATCCGAAGTTTGTCCAAGAAGCCTGCTCCTGGCCTAGGGAATCTGCTTTTCCAACCACCTTGGGTGAGCCGAGGAGAACTTGACTTTGGAATGGAGAGAAGACTCCTTCTCCTCATTCTTCCTCTAATGCAGCTTGTAGAACAGACAGAGGAGAACAAGAATCCAATCTAGACCTTAGAAATACAGAGGTTTTCCTTAGGTTCATTGCTAACCAGCTCCTTCTCAGGCTGGACTCTGGTGATGTTCCCCCAGAAATCCTCCTTATCAGAGATAGTCGACTCAGTCCCCAAAGACAGCTGTGGATTGAGGTTGTACCGCCTTGAGGTCGGCTCCATGCATCAAAGAAATCCCTGTGCCTGAATTTCAGCATGGTAGTCATGGTGAGACCTCATGAACCTTAGAAACAGTCCCTCCCCCGGGTGGGGTAACACTGGCATGGACCACAGGTCATGCATCCGTTGTACACTAACAGCTCTTCTGTAGCTCATCTGCTTCTCACTTTTAAGATTTTTATAGAATCAAGTATTCAGTATGCTTTTTTGTATTGTAGTGGGACATCCAAGGCAACTCTACTGATGAAACGTAATTGCAGGTTTCTGGCTAGGGACAGCAGAAATGATCCTCTCTTGCGATAAAAGGTGTAGTTATTGTGCGGTTTGCCATCTTTCTGGAATAAGCACCCGTGATTGTATGTGTGGTGTTGCGGTCACTCCTTGGTGCATGCATACCGCCGAATGCACAGATTGAACAATGTTATGGGTGGCAGTGGACAGAGCTATGTCAAAGGGGAGGTGAGTTTTTGAGACCAACATCTGAAGAATATCAGTGACATTTGACCTTGGGCAGGGGACCTATCCCTTTTGAACTTCAGGTTTCTCTCCTCCTTCCCTCCCTCCCTCCTTCCCTTCCCCTTCCTCCCTCCCTCCCTCCCTCCCTCCCTTCCTCCTTCCTTCCTTCCTTCCTTCCTCTCTCCCTTCTCCCTTCCTTCCTTCCTTCCTTCTTTCTATTAATATGTGAATGAGATTAGCAGTAGTGAAGATTAAAAACACTACGTGTAAAGTATTTCTTGCAGCATTTGGCACATAATATAAGAAAACATGGTGGCTATTATTTTTTAAAGTATGAGTTTGTGCATCTGTGCGTAATTTGAATTAAATATGAACAACTCTGGAAATTTGTGACTATCATTATCCAGATAACAATTTTGTGATTTACTTTAAAAAAAAAAAGTGATATGGAGGATCAATTTCCATTGGTTACGAAGGATGCTCCCAAGGCTCTTCTGGTGACTTATCAGTAAGTCTCGTGAGGAAATACGGTAATTCAAATATAAGTTTCACCCCAGCACAACCGTAGAGGCAAATATGTCTATTAAATAAAGCACTTGATGTCTTAAGAAGCTGCCTTTCAGACAGGTTCTTTCTGAACTAACCCCTCTTCGGCCCCCAGGCTCTGGTGTGTGTCGCTGGACTTGTGCGGGGCTGAATCTCAAGAGTGAGTGTACAACTGGCATGCACAGTCTGCGTGTGAGCAACAGAGCACCGGCCAATCTTCTGCAGCTGGGAACAGCAATTAGCCGCTTGGTGAATTAGGGTCTTGTTTACACTGTTGTCCAAGATAATCATTTGCTTGTTTTAACTAAGATGCTCTATCTTCCTCAGAGGCATCAATCCTCATATTTAAATGATAAGTTCTTTAAATCTCACAAATCATGTGTGGGTTTCACAGGAGGAACCCGGTCACAGCCTGTGTTTTCTCTCCCTAATTGGGGAATCAAGGCATGAGTTACAGGTATATTTCAAAGTATTCTTCAGACAGTTATAAAAACATTATGTGGTCTAGTCCAGCAACTTTTTGGACACAGACCTATTTTTAAGAATGCCTTTTATGTGAACTCCCAGAACACATCTATACGTACACATGCACAGACACGCCCCCTCCCCCCCCCACCCCAGCACACAAACACCTGCACACACAGATGCGAAATTCGAGTTTACAAAATAAGGCATAGCCTTCCCTAGGGTATCGTACTCTAATTCTTACCTATTCTATTCTGGTGCCTCTCATTTCACTCCATTCTATGTTCTGTTTACTTCCTTTACAAAATTCAAGTTATAACCAATGATTTGACTTTCTGATTTACTAACATGTCACAACCTGAAGTTTGAAAAGCATTAATCTACATATAAATTGACTTTGGATTCTATCTGCTCTCCAAGTATTTGCAGAAAGGAGTACGTCTGGCATTACTATGTCTTTTTGATCTTCAGCTTCGTGTGATCACAATACAATGATCCAAATATGTCCAGATTTGCTCTACCGAATAAATGCTAATTAGTACCCCTTTAAGACAATAATGACCTCTAGTCACTCAGTATGTACTTATTGATGAGTCAGATATGTTATTCTGGAGATCATGAGTATGAGTCACTACCTACTATATCCGGTTTTTCCAGAAGAGGGACTTCCTGAACAAAGTGTCTGTGTATTCCTAGGAAATGTTTGCTGGTCTGAGTTGTGTTCTTCATGCAGCCACAGCACACAAAGTCAGGTTTTTTAAAGACATAAGTCTTAAAGACACATTTTAAAATTTTATACCATGAATATAATATAAACAGTTAATATTTTAAACAATTGAAAAATTAATACAGCATTCCTGGTTAGGATGATTAGAAGACATTCGCAGAAGACATTTATCTTTTTTAGAAACCATGGTTAATTTCCTGTTACGTTCCAGATACCTTCGTGGTTTCTGGAGACCTAGAGATAAGTAAGACATAGTCCCTGTTCTAGAGGCACTAACGCCTGACTCTCAGATAACTTCAGGACCCTCTGATAAGTGCTGGAATGGAGATGTGTCCTCTGATGGAGGTCAGTGTGAGCACAGAGGAGGAATAGACCATGGGGAGTGGGGACAGAGCCAGAGATTTGATGGGGAAGAGGTGACTTTTGAATCTCATCTTGCTGGTTAATATATAGGTTTAAAGCAGTGATCCTTCACATGTTGTAAAATGAGTTTCTCCTTTGGAGAGTGGAGGTGGCTGGGGTCACCTTCCCCCGCCGCCAACTGATGGAGGGGCTTTCTGCTTTATCCCCAAAGCCCTATACCCTTCCAGAGTAGCCCAACCAAGAAACACATGGGTACACAATGACCATGAGGCCCGGATGTGTGAAATTCGTGTTAGTTCTTGTAACAAAAACATCGGAGAGCTGTTTTGTGACAAGTGTCACAGGTGTGCATTGCACCATCTGCTGGCACTGGAAGAATATGAGAAGCATTGCCAAGGGCTGGATTGAAGTTCTGGCCCTGACAGGCCTTACTGGCATATTTCGCAGGGTTCTCAGGTTATATGGACCTTGACTTCTTTCCCTTTTTGACTGGGTTCAAGGCCAGAGGTGGTTTAATAAATAATATAAGGTATCTCTTCTAAATTAGTGAAGATTCTTTTAAATGTGTACATTTAAATGGTTCTTTTCAGTTTCTCCAGTGGGACATGGGGTGGGGCTAGTATATCCACACTAAGCAACAAGCAAAATGATTTGTAGACCT
>NW_020173401.1:1104627-1179890 GCF_003031525.2 Neophocaena asiaeorientalis asiaeorientalis
CCATCAAAGGAAAACTTACTGTGTGTTTACTTGTGACTTCGGCAGCTTATCCTGGTCTAATCCGTCCAGTGTGAGCAGTGGAACTCTGCCTCTGCCCCGCCTCCTGCATCCACACCAGAGGTGCGCATCCCTACTTTGACCTTGCTCCTCTGCCCCTTCGAATCATCCTGGCCGCCGGCTATCACCTTTGCCCTCCTTTCTGATCTCTGCTGCCCCATCCCTGGAGAAAGGCCTGGGCTCTCAAGGAGGGCAAGAGGGAGGCTGCTCCCAACCCTTCAGGGTGTGGAACCACAGGTTCAGATAATGACCGGCTTCATTCTTAAAGTTCACGACTTGGCGAATAATTGTCAGACTCAAAAGGAGAATTATTAACTCTTGACTGAGGACTTTGAGTAAATATTTCCTTTCTTACTGGGAGGATACTACTTTCTTCATTTCATTGGGTGAGAGGATGTTTTCTTCAAAATCATAGATTAGTCTAATCTGTTATCCTTGAAGCTTAGTGAACTACCCAGTAAGGATTCATTTGGAATTTGTTGTTTAGCATACTCGCTGAAAAACAGAGAGGGTAAGCCCTTGAAACGCTAAGTTGAATAACTCCTCGTTTTTAGCAGACTGTAAATTTCCTGAAGGCAGGGGCTGGACCATATCAATCTTTGCACGGCTCACAATTCCTAGCAGACTGGATTGTACCTAGTAGGAGCTGAGTAAATAATTGTTTATCCATTTCACTAGCATTAACAGCCCTGATTACACACATGATCACACACACGGATTGTCTGGGCAATTAAAGTGGGGTCCTCCAAGAGACTAAATGTTTTACCTAGACTGATTTAAGTACACATCTTCTCAGCCTCGTAAAACATCAAATGCTGAATACAACTTACTATTCTCATATTGATTCATTGTCGTAGTATGAAAATCAGTTATTGAGCTGTGTTTGTGGGAATAACGATTCATGCTGTTACAGCTTCACCTCCCCCCAGGCCTATCCACAAAGAGAAGTGGTGAAGGATGCCACATAAAGAGGGAAAGGGATAAAGTGACTCTGTGAGTTGTCACTGGTAAAGTTTATAGAATGCTGCTCAGCCTATAGGACCACAATGAAAGCATTAGCTGCTATTATAATTGTTTAGACTATTCCTTTATTAGTGTCTTTGAAGTGCTAACATACTTGCTCTGCATAGGGGAAATCAGAACACTTATAAATTTCCTATGGCCAGCTATAAAAATTTTTAAATCAACAATATTCAGTTCTAATTTACCTTATTATGTCCTGCCTATTCCTCCAAAGAGTACTTTAGATAGACAACAGTAATACATGTTTCCTGTGGTGAAAGGCATGGTCAACACTTTCTAACTTGTATAATCTCGGGCAATTTTCTTGACCTACTGAGTCTCAGTTATCCCATATGTATAATGGAAACTGTGACAGCTAAGTATTAGCGATTTTGACAGAGTAAATGATATCATGTGTATAAGCCGTTTATCATGATATCTTTAGTGCCTACTGTGTATCACGCATGGTGTTAGCTGCTGGTGGTCTTGAAATGACATCTAGGAATGTCACTTTCAGAGGTGCCTGCAAGTAGATGTGTGCTAGATTTGAGGTTAGAGGACTGTGTAACCTAATAGTGGCCTCTGAGAATTGGAAGTTAAAAATAGGATCAGATTTTATGTTTAGATGAAAATTCATAACTTTGGAGAGAGTTATAGATTTTTAATTGACCAGAATTAAATGTGGGGTCCAATAAGAAGCAGTTACTTGGAAGTACAGATTGATATACAAATACACATAGTATGTACAAGTTTCAGTCCCTTTACACGTATTGCAAGATTTGGATCAGTAGTGAGGTGTCCAGGGTTAGAGAAGGTGCGTTTTGTGACCACCATGATGCGACTTCAGCCTTCCAGAGGGAAGTCCTGAGGTGCGGCAGGCAGGGTCCCCAGAGCAGCCTCTGAGATGGAGTTCAGTGTGCAGGAGGTTTACTCCGGATGGTTCTTGGGACCAACACCGTGAGGGACACAGGGAAGGGAACAGGAGTGGCCAGAGGGAGCGGTGAACCACAGTTCAGGCCTGAGGATGAGATCAGCCTTGGCCAGCTCCGGGGCCCTGCAGCTAGGATGGACCTGAGTGTCAGCCTAGGCTGGAGATGGCCATGCTTACCTTCCCACGTCAATCACTTATTGGATATGGACTGTCCTAGGAAGAGTGTGGCATTGGAGCCTCAGACTCTGCAGTCGAAATAACCCCTCAAGAGGCAACAAGTCCTTCCTTGAAGAGGATTCTGTCTCTACTATCAAGGTTGACCAGAAAGATTAAAAACTGACCACCACAGTGCCCTAGAACAAGTGTATTTTAATGTGTACCCCAGTGTTGCATAAAACTTGTCTTATATCACTCCTTGGGAAAAAAAGCCTTAACTAGATATGGGTCAGTTTTTTTCAAAGAAGCTGTGGATCTAAGAGATTTTCAGACCTCTCCCGTTCTCCCTGGCAATAATCATCAGTCATCTATGAATCAGAGTCTCTCCCATCTGGACTGAAGCCCCGTTTGGGTGCAGAGTACTTCTATCTGATACTATTATATTATTTAATCCCAGAGGGATTTATTATGAAAATCTTTAAAACATGCACAAAAAATAACGATAATTGAGTACCAACCCCCCATGTACGCATCAGGAGTGTCCACATTTCCCCTTCTCCTTCCGGAGGGATTTCTAATGCATAAAGCATAGCCTCCTGTGTTCATCTGAGACAGATCCTGACGGGTGTGTCCTCAGAGCAGGGTGAGATTTCACAATGTTTGAAGTCACTAATGTTTCTTAATAGCACTGACGTGAACGCAGTTGGAGTTGTCAGATCCATGGTTCCGGGAAGCGACCTGCTCACCACCCCCAGATCTTCAAAGCAGTGCCCCGCCAGCCACTCACATTTCTTTCCACTGTCTTGCCTCTGCAGCTCAGCAGTGGGAATTAGATTTGGGCCTGGAATGAGGGCTGTTGCCTTAGGCTGTCTCAACAATGTTCATGGCAACCCAAGAATCCCACACCGGGAGTCACAGGCCGAGAAAGGTGCATGGAACTCTTGGGCTTCAGTTTCGTGATGCTGTTGTGTGGAGGGGCCTCCTGAAAATTGATGGACATGGAAGTGACATGCCAGCCTGCTGTGCTCTTGGCAATATTTCAGCCCAATGTAACATCAAAATCAAAATTTCAGTTTGGGAAAGGAGCATCGTAGGGAAGTCGTACAGAGACTATCTAGAGCCAAATCGGGGATCTGATTAGAACCCGTGACCTGAAGTTCCAAGACCATTTCTGATTCCCTAGCAAGTTCGAGTCCCCAGGTGGGTCTTCCAGGGTGTCCAGGATGAGGCCCCAAGCCTTAGGCTGCGCTGGGCCCGGCTCTGTCCTGAGCGGAGCAGCCCTGGCATGCCAGGGAGTGAGTCAGCAGTCCCCTCTGCCCCCGCGGATGCAGTGGGGACTTGGTGGCTGTTTGGCCCCAGCGCAGGTGGCAGCGGGGGTGGCGGCGGTTGCATTTCCTCTTTGAGGTGGGGACTCAGCTGTTTCCTTGGTCACGTGCCCCTCCTAAGCGCTTGGAAGAGGCAGGAGGCCAAGAATACAGCTGAGACTTGAGCTGCAGCCAACTCCCAGCAGCTGCTACTCTGTTCTCTGAGCTGGAATCAACTCCAGGCTGCAGTGTGGCCTGATCTGGCATTTGGGGAGGGGCCCGGGGGGGGGTATCACTTGCACATTCTGAGTGACTTAACCCACCTGCTGTGTGTGTGTGTGTGTGTGTGTGTGTGTGTATGTATGTGTGTGTGGCTTAATTTACGTGACACTTTTCTGATATCCCAGTTACATGAAAAAAAATGTAGCTCAGTGAAAAAAGGAGAAGGCGTTCACTTTTGGGGGGGTCAGTGGATTTGTAGATCTTAAAGGAATTACTTTAAAACATAAAGCTGAGGGTACCATCCTAACTCAGAATGTGTTTAATACAAGCATGTTTTGGTCTACATTTTCGTCTCTATATATGCACAGAAGCAGCTTGGCAAGGATATTGCACCAGGAGCAAGAAGTACTGAGTCCTAGTGATTGTGTGGCCTTTACAAAGATAGGTATGTGATTCTGGACACCATCATTGTTCTCAGCCTAGGCTGTTTGTTTGTTTGTTTAACATGCTAACTGAAGACAATAAATCTCTCAGATCAGATTATGAGTGTTTTTTGGAGAAGCAAAACAATTAAAGAAAGTGGAAAGTTTTGGGCAAAATGCCAAAAAATCAAATTTTAACAGTCTACAGAATCAAAATGTGTACTTAGTTAACACACAGTATCTATTTCTTTTTTTCCCCTTTATTTATTTATTTATTTACTTATTTATATTGAAGTATAGTTGATTTACAATGTTGTATTAGTTTCAGGTGTACAGCAAGGTGATTCAGTTATACACACATATTTTTTTTTCAGATTCTTTTCCCTTACAGGTTATTACAAAATATTGAGTCTAGTTCCTTGTGCTATACAGTAGATCCTTGTTGGTTATCTATTTTATATATAGTTGTGTGTATTTTTGTATCTGTTTCTACACAGCAATAGTTGATAGGTCTTTAAAATGGCTTAGCATAGAGCTGTTTTATGTAATGTAAACATATCCGTTTGGAGGTAAGAGATCCTACCAAACATCTAGGATTTTCTTACTTCCTATATTTGAGAAACCAGAGAAAGAATTATCTGCGTAAACATCGCATGAGTTCCTGAATCTGTCCTCCTATTTGAAAGCATTGCTGTTGACGAAGAGCCACCTTTAATGAACTCTACCTGCTTTTTTACGCAGTTAATACAAAATCCTCCTCAAATCTGGGTCCTCCAGAGGGTGCGGTGTATTCTAGTCATCTTTGGACCCCCTGTTCCTATCAAGGTGCTCGTTAAAAGTATGTAGAAGAAATGAAAAGGCATTCAGTTTATCCTGTTCATTATGCTTTTGAAAGGAAATGTGATGATGATGTGTGTTGTCGTGGTTTTAAAAATACCCAGATCAGGCTTCCCTGGTGGCGCAGTGGTTGAGAATCCACCTGCCGATGCAAGGGACACGGGTTCATGCCCCAGTCCGGGAAGATCCCACATGCCGACTTTACCCTTCTTCCCAGACCCTTGGCTCCAACCTGCCCCTGAAAGAAGAGTGGCTGCAGACAGGAGATGTTTAAATGTGACAAACTTATAGGTGGCTGCTGAGTAAAAGGGGCTACAGATGGTATAGTTGGAGAATGCTATAAATGATGACGGATGTCACCCAGGCACCATTCCCTGAATCCAAACCTACAAAGCGGAAGGGAAACACATTTCTTTTAATGAAGTTACAGGGTTTCCCCACAAACAGTCCATTTTCATTGAAAACTTTTGGTTGATTCCTTGTAGAAGCAAGTAAGCTCAGAACCCAATATTCACGTCAATGGCTCCATATAAAAATATCCTTGAATTCTTAAGACATTTAAGTCCAGTCTAACTTGTAATTGTTTTTGACTTTGTTTTTAATGCATTTGAGTTGTTTTGATTTTAATATTCCAAGAACAAAACATATTTTATGATAATTTAAATGTTTAACTCATCTTGAGATTCTTCTGGCATTATTAAAATAGTTCTAAAAAATTTTATTAAACAATTTGGTTCACGTGTAGGGTATTTTTCTTTAGGTTTATCTTTGATGTTTATTTATTTATTTTATTTACTTATTTATTTAGGCTGCACCGGGTCTTGGTTGCGGCACGTGCGATCTTCGTTGAGGCATGCGGGATATTTCATTGTGGCGCGTGGGCTTCTCTCTAGTTGTGGCGTGTGGGTTTTCTCTCTCTAGTTGTGGCATGCAGGCTCCAGAGCGCCGGGGCTCTGTAGTTTTTGCGACACGCAGGCTCTCTAGTCAAGGCGCACGAGCTCAGTAGTTGTGGCATGTGGGCTTAGTTGCCCCGCGGCACGTGGGATCTTAGTTCCCCCACCAGGGATTGAACCCACGTCCCCTGCATTGGAAGGTGTGATTCTTTATCACTGGACCACCAGGGGAGTCCCTGACGTTTATTTAAAACATGCCTTTCATAGACTAACTCCTTTCACTGTGCATTTGATTGGATGGACTTATTCTCTACTTTCGGTTTTGTTAACAATTGCATTGTCTTTACTTTCATGTTTTCTAATTGAATGGGTAATTTCATGGCAACCAAAAAGGGATTCACTGTGCAGTTAACACTGCAAGTAGCCTATTTGAACTCATTCAATATTTTTTGGTGTCTTCTCAATCTTTCAGTTTACTTTTTCTGATTGTAAAGCTAAAATAGGTTCATTTGAGAAAATTTTACTCAAAAAGCATGTACCCTCAGATATCCTGTGGTTTCATCCCATGGATTCCAAAGCATCACTTTGGCTGCCTTGGTTACTTATTATCAGGCATGTGGTGATTGTTATTCTCACTCATTTGAAGGTGTTGTGGTTGAAGTTGAAGTCCTGTGGCCAGTCTGTCAGAATCTGAACTGTAACCCCACCTTGTCCTAGAGCAAAATCTTAGCTATGATACTTAATGTCTCTGTAGCTGTTTCCTCCGTTCAAAAATAGGACATTTGAGGGTGAATCCTTTTATCCTATATTTTTTAATCGAAATAATGTCAGGTACACAGTGAGCAATAGGTGTATTGAAATTTTTGTCAATCGGCTCTGTTTACATTAGCATTAAACTTTCTTTTTATGTAAAATCTCTAATTGTATCATAGTAAAAGTCATTTTCTTTGCAGTGTGATTTATGGCAGTGATAATGATAATGAGGAAATAATTGCTAGTTTGAAAGTGGGACGTCAGCGGTTTTGCATTATGACTAGGTACCATAATCTCATGACTTGTTAAATTTATGTATTCATTCACTAATTCATTAAATAAGTACATCATCAAACCATTACTGAACACCAGATGTTTCCATACAATAAAAGTAAGGATAGTCCCAGTTTTTAAAGAACTTATGTGAGAGTGAGAGAGATAAGTAAGAATCTGTTACTTCTCTCTCTCTCTCTCACAGAGGAATCTACAGATTCTTCCTGAATCTTGACAGTCTTTTTTTCAATGTCCATTGGAAGCTGGGCTCCATTTGGCTTACTTCTTTTTTTTTTTTTTTGCGGTACGCGGGCCTCTCACTGTTGTGGCCTCTCCCATTGCGGAGCACAGGCTGAGGACGCGCAGGCTCAGCAGCCATGGCTCACGGGCCCAGCTGCTCCGCGGCATGTGGGATCCTCCCGGACCGGGGCACAAACCTGTGTCCCTGGCATCAGCAGGCAGACTCTCAACCACTGCGCCACCAGGGAAGCCCCATTTGGCTTACTTCTTAATAGGTTTTGGAGAGGTGCTGGATTAAAAGAAGAAAAAGGAGCAATGTAAGATTTTTTAAAAGTTAATTAAAGGAAAATATCTAATCTGAAATGGGAACTTACAATGCACAAAAATGTAATTTATAATGAAATTTCTCCTAAATAATGCACTCTGAAAACTAGCATGGAACAGGCATCTTGACAGCGTATACATTCTTGAGTAGACACTGATTTTCAAAAGGAGGACCTTTACATACTGGTAGTATAGTGGCTGAGTACCAGTAGTGGTGACTGGAGCATCCCTGTACCATCTCTGAATTTGTTTTTATCCATTTGGGGTGAGGAGTAGTCTTAATTAAATATAGAAGTGTTCATTTTTGCCTGAGCATATCTATACTAAAAAAGGGGGGAAAAAAGAGAACCTAAAAGCCTTTTTTAGGGGTGAAACTGTAAATATTGCTTCTAATAAATATTGTTTATTGCATTCTTCATATATAGCCCAGATGTGAGTGAGTGTGTGTGTGTGTTTCTGTGTATATGAATGTGTATCTTTAGAGAGGTTAAGATGTGTAGAGACTACACTTCACATAGACCATGGTGAATACAGTATCAATAGCTTATTATTGCTGGTCAGAAAACAAACTTTTGCTCCAGTGTTTATTTAAAGGCTGCAATTGTCTTTCAAAATCCACTAAGAAACCTGCCCCCCAAATTCAGTTATAATGTTTTAAAGAGAAAAGAAAAACAGTGAACAGAAAAAATTTACTTCTAATTTGCATACAGAACTTTTGACAAAATAAAATATGTGAAAATGCTGCATTACAATACGTGTTAAGAGAAAGTTTCCTAAATTTTCTACCAGTTTTTAAGAATGTTGCCAGGACACAAAATCTGCAGTAAAGCCCAGGCCACTCAACTAGGTTCTGTCTAGAGAAAGCCAGGAAATAAGGGTAGGTTTCGCTTATAACCAGAGCATTGGTTTTTTTTAATTTTTTATATATATACTTTTTGCGGTATGCAGGCCTCTCACTGTTGTGGCCTCTCTCGTTGCGGAGCACAGGCTCCGGACGCGCAGGCCCAGCGGCCATGGCCCACGGGCCCAGCCGCTCCACGGCATGTGGGATCTTCCCAGACCGGGGCACAAACCCGTGTCCCCTGCATCGGCAGGCGGACTCTCAACCACTGCGCCACCAGGGAAGCCCAAGAGCATTTACTTTTTAAACAAAGTTTTCCAGAATTGACCAACTGAATTCATGTATACACGATACAGCAGGCCGGGAGGATTTAGACAGGCAGCTCTTCTTTTCAGTTTTTCACAGTCTCCTGAAGTTTGGCTTCTTGGTGAGCCAGTGGATGGCCTGTGGAGGGAATAGCCAGTGGTTTCTGTCCCTGTGTCACTCTCCCCTTTCTCCTTCTGGAGTCTCTGAAGTTGAGAAAAATTATGGCCTCACCTGGAATTGGCATCTGCAGGTGTGACCAGGCCCCCCATGGGAATGATCAGGCCACAGAGTTTCCAGCAGAAACACTCGCAGGCAAGTTATAAGGATAGTTTCAGACCAGAAGGGATTTCAAAGACCTGGGATTGTACAAATCACACATGTGTGTTCTCTCTCTGTGTATATATGTATACATACATACACATAGATACACATACATATACACACACACATATATATATATAAAATCTTAATATTTAAATTAGGATACTAACAATAACTTTTGAGGGTAAAAGTAGTCATATATGTTGACATGCTTAGAATCCATTGGTACTAACAGATTCAGATTACCTTTCTTATCATTATGTACGTGATTTGTGAGGCAACAGGATCCAATCATGTTCTTTACACAGCTTTTCCTTTTCAGTGAAATTACATAATTGTTTGAAGTGTAGAACCCTTTTTTGTATATACCATACTTTAACAAATACAGAAAAATGCTCTCCTAACATATCTGTAATCATGAACCATCCTGTCTTTGCTTAGATGCTAGTAATAATGAGTGAATGACTCTTTTTGTCTTCCTAGTTTTCAGTCTATTTATGAAAATTAAAATTTGTTTCAGGCTCCATCATGAATTCCTCCAAATATTCCATGTTCTACTTTCACATATTAATTTTGGATGATTTTTTCTGACAGTTGGGCTGGCCTGCCCCTTCCTCCTTACCTTTTTTTCTTTCCTCCCTTCCTCCCTTCTGCCCTTCCTCCTTTCTTCCCTCCCTTCCTCCCTCCTTCGTTATGAGTAAAAAAAGTTATGTTTTTTTTCCGCTCTGTATAGTTTTCCCCATGTTTACGACTTGGCCTTTTTATTAAGGAGATTGTATCTAACAAAAATGTTTCCACTTCTGAGCATGCCTTGCTATATATTATATTATGCAACTGTTGACTTCTCTTATCTATGTTTAAAATCTTGAAGGTATCACAAATAAGCCAGTGGCTCAAAAGCTGAATATTACACATTACATAAGACTGACAGATGTTTCATTTCTACAATAAATCAAATCATAAATTTGATTCTTTTGCAGATAATTTCATCCTGGCCATTTCCACGTCTGAGGCTTGGATGTACAGTCTTGCAAACTTTTAAACAGCTGTTGTTTAAAAGTTGTTTTCGTTCATTTTGCTTGTTTTTGTTCTTTGATCCAATACCAGATTTCCAGCCCCCATTTCAGGAATCCTGTTGTCCTACTGTGTTGCAGGGCTACTACATCCCGTCTGACTTCTAACTTCAAGGTTGCACCTTAGAGATATCAAAGTGCGCACATTAGCCTCATGTCTTTCTTCCTAAAATGTCCGTTTGCACTAGGTCCACCCACAGTCCCCCTTTTTTGAAGTCTCTGAAAATCAAGTGAGTTTCAAGGCTATTTTCTTCTAATCATACGACACATGTACAAGGCTAATAGCCCCTTCCCGACCCTTAGCTTAAGCATTATACACCCCATGAATAGAATGACCCCAAGTCTTCAACTTCACCATCAGGAATCCTCAAAGAATTTTTACATACAGCTTAACCCTGTTCTTCCAGTAGTCATGGGACCCTTCAGCCCTGGGATCTCAGGCCCACATCTCTCATCACCTGGGTTGAAAGTGACCATGTATCTCCTGAATTTCATCAGTGATTTCTGCCAGTTCCCTTATATAGATGGTTTGATAACCTGTTTTTTCCCACAACAGGTAATTCTAGCAGGCTCTAATAACTCACAGAGCTTACAGCAGCGCATAGTTTTGTAAGATTATCCAAATGTATTAGATATTTTAAAATATAGAGAATTTTAAAAAGCACACACCTGTTTTCCCTGGGCTTCTCTGGATTGAAGGGACTTGTTGGAAAGTTTGAACAGGGAGCATCCCAATAGGAGAGTCTATCGAAGTAGAAGGCATTCACCTGCAAAATACTGCAGTCTTGAATGCAACTAACTCTCTAACAGTCCCTTAAAGCAAGAATGTTTTCTTTAAAAAAAAAAAAAAAAGCTTTGAGGTCAGGCTTGAGGCAGGGAGCAGGGGAGAGGTCATGGGTGTCTGGCCAAGCTTTTGAGGTACACAGTGGTCATGTGATTGCAGTAGTGACATTGAATGGTGGCACACAGGCCAACTTTAAACGGCAGCCCCTATCCTTCAAGTGACCGACCACAGCTCCCTGTAGGTGACTTTGCAAGCAGGGCACCTCGGGTTTTAATCACCATTGCCATAGATGGCCCCAGACCTGGGGGAGCATGTACATGCACATTCATATGTCTTAAGTAGGAAATTACCTGCCGGGTGAGTCCTGGGACACCTGGCAGAGAGACAGATTCTGTTCCACCAATGTGTCGTAAGTTTTCTGAAAATGTTTCCCTCCCAGGAATATATCCATTTCTCCTCCCGGCAAATTGGTACAGATTGTGTTCATGCTGTGTGTGAGGCATTATCCATGCTCTTGGACCAGAGACACTGGTCCAAGAGCCCTCTGTCCAGGGAATTTAGTCATTCTCCCACCCATGTTTACCACCTGGAATGCTTTAGATGGTTTATATTTAAAGCAGGATCCTAAAACAAGCCAAACCCTCGATGGCTTAGAAGTCAAGGCTTTGAGACACCATATTGCATATTTGCGTTCTTCTCCTAGACGTTTGTTCTCCCTGAGTCTCTGTAAGTCCTGTCTCTGAAGCCACAGAGGTTTCACTCCCTGCCTGCTTCCCTTCTCGTCGAGGAAAGGAAGCGTCGCAGGAAATGTTTTCCCATCACTTTCTCCAGCACTTGAGGTCCCAATGCAGACTCTTTTCCCGAAGTCCATTCCTGAACATCCTTTGGTGGTTTTGTTGTTAACTCACTCTCTCACATCTACAATTTACATAGTCTTTCTAGAGATTTCATTGTGGTGAGGAAAAATTCCAACACCGCGTTGCTAGCCATTAAAACCAAAAACATGCGGATGTCAAATGAATTCATGTATCCTACATTTCAAGTGCATTTTCTCCCAGGAAGTCTGAGGATAGTAGGAATTATTTATTGAACACCTATGTTCTTCTCTAGCAAATCTGTTGATCTCAGCCCAGTGGCTTTCTGGTTTTCATGACTGTGTTTGCAGGGGTGTCAGTATGGAATTCTGTGTCGTGCTGTACTAGGCAGTGTAGAGAAAGAGGAAAAACAAGAGGAATAAAGTTCCCCGCATTCAAGAAGGAGCAGAGATGGCCGGTAGGATGTAGATATATTATCCTCCTCTGTGTGGGCTGAGCACCATTGCACTGCAGTGGGGGCATGGCATCCTGAGGGGCCAGATGACACAGGTGAGGGGCCTGATGAAGTGAGCACTTGGACGAGACTCCATGGAAGAAACTCGATGTAATAACTAAAATAAGTTGAGTTTAGAAGGAATGAGAGGCACTACTTCTGTATTTGTTTTTAGTCTGGAAATGTGAGCAAGGCCTAACTGTCTGGCCAGTTTAATTGTAATAACTCATACATTTGTTGGATGCCATCATTTTCATGAAAACTCAGACACTATCAAGGCCCTAAAGAAACTCACCCGCATGTGAGTCTTCAGTTCAGGGTTTCCATGCTTTCCTTTTATCTAATGAAAACGTCTGCCCATTGTCTGTTTTCTGTCACTTGTATTTATTAGTTCCCTTAAGACTGCATTCAAATTAGCCTTTGTGAATAGAAGACTTTGAGGAAACGTTAGGTCTAAGGTTGGCAGTGGTGTGCGTTTTTGTATTGTATGCTTTATTCCTCTGGATGGGATTGCTTTGCTCTCAAATCCCTTTGTCCGCTGAATTCTCTAGTTGGGTTGTTAGCTGTCCCCGGGGGCAAGCGCCATCTCTTTCCTTTCTCTAGTGTCCTGTCCAAAAGGCCACACAAGTGTAGGTGCTCTCTAGGTAAGCTTGGACTCTTTCTCTGAATGGACTGTCCATTATCACAGACACACAGAGCTCAGTGAGACCAAAGCCCTCTTGAGACCCTCCCATCCAGAAGCGTGTCATGGTTTTGCCTTATTAGTGGCTGTTGGGCGTTTTCCCTTAACCTTGCCACATTGGTTAATAGGTCTCTGGATGGTTAGATGCCTTGACTTTTCGGGGTTGGAGGAAGCAGAAAAAATAGTACAGTGACAACAAGTCCTGCTGTGTGTCAGGCACTGTTCTCAACACTGAGTTAATACAGAGGTAAACTAACCAGGCACAAATCTCCATCGTTGTGTAGCTTATGTAATAGTGGGGGGAGAATGATTTTTACTACTTGTTTCAAATATTGAGCCTTGTTAAAGAGTGACTTGTCTGAGTGTCTAAGATCTGGGGATTTCAGTGATCGAAGTAGCCAGTAGCCAGCTGCCCTAACACTAAAGAGACAAGAAAAGTAGGCGTGGTCTTGCCCACTATAGGTTAGCAACAAATAGTGCAGTTGATGTGGGATAAAATGTAATAATCTATGGAAAACACTCATTCCAAAATCACCCATGTGGAAGTAAATACTAAAAGCATTTATTGGTGTGGCTGTTGGATCTTGTAGAAAGAGCTTGCTATCAATATATTAACACACAATTGTAGCCCAGAGTCACCCGACAGAACTAAAACTCCCTTTGTTCCTGAATCTCCTGAAATTCCCCCTGCTGTACTTGGGATGGCAGCAGACATCCGTTTCTGGTAAATCTCTCTCTCCTGCCTCTCTCCCTCCCTTTTAGGTGTAGAACTCGCCTCCTGCGGTCATAGACCCTTAAGACCCACACTTGAGCTTTCTATTTTGGGGGAACATCCTTCAATTCCTTTGCTCCCCTTGAAAATCTTTTCATTCTTCTGCTGTTGTAGGGGGGTGGAAGGAGGCAGAGCTGAGGTCCTGGGTGGGTAATTTAAACTTCTATGTTGATTCACTTTGATTAGATTTAGTGATGATGTTAGCTAGGAATAATTCTGAAAAGGCAACCTTAAGGCGTGAAATATTCACAGGCTGTGGCACCAAGTAATACCCCTTGACGTAAGGGAAAACAAAGATAACGTGGCATCATGGCCGTGAAAACCTCTTATTTTTCCCAGTTTATATATGGATAGAACACGAACCTTATCGCCATTTCAAAAACTGACAGAATAACAATTTATCAATTTATCTTTGCTTTTACTCATTTTATCTAAATGTCTCTTCCTTCTTTTCTGCAAGAAAGGTTTTAATGACACACACATTTAGCTCACCCTGTGACACCTATAACTGCATCACATTTGTTAAGTTTCATTGCTTTTGAAATGACAGATTCTTCCTTCACTTCTTGTAGGAATAAAGGACAAAAGAGTTCACATCAGATACGCTGAATAAAATTAGTATTTCTCCCCACCCTTTTTTTGAAGTGCCTTTTCTCTTCATGATGAATTTTTAGAGTTTTGAATTCTTTAAGCCAGAATTGAAAATATGCATTTGTGATAAATCCTTGTTCCGTTACAAGGTGTCTCCAGTATACGTAACTGAACATAAGTAATGGATTATATTCTTGGCATCCAGATCCTCCGAAAGAGGACATCTTAAAATATTGCATTGAACTGAATTGAACTGAGTTGAGAATACAGAAGTTCTGACATCTGTGAGATTAATAATGCTCAAGCAAAAGTATCATTTCAATTGATCATCCCCTCTCCCTTCCCTGAAATAGTGTTCTTTGTCCCAGGAAATCATGGTACAGTGATACCGAGGGAAATATTTAGGATAAGTGTGTAACTTGGTGAGATTCCTGGAAGATCTATTTAGAAACATTTTTGTTTGAACAAAGTTATGTGGTATCATCAGCAACAAGATCCCAGCAGTGTTATTTACTTTCCCGGCAAATTTGTTTTAGTTACACTTGGAATAAAAAAGCAACTTCCCAAGTCGGAGATTCTGGCTCTTTGCTTAAACATTAAGGAGACACTCATTTCTAAATGTTACATGTGTTCTGGCACCAGTAAATTCAAATTCATTGTTCCATATTTAAAAAAAAAAAGTATAATGCTTTCTGAAAACCCTGGGCACACTTTATCTGGGAATCTTGCAGGCATGTGATTTTCTGTATGGCTTCTGGAAAGACAGGTACCATGAGTTCTAGAAGTGAAGGAGGAAACTGGGCAGATAACTAGCAGATATCTAGAGGTCATTCTGATGACTATGGCTTATGGGCTTTCAGGAGTTTCAAAGAAAAAGATGAAGCACAATGTCTAGAAACAAACATGTGTCCATAAAATATTAGGGATAAGATCGGGAAAGAAACACACGTACCATTATCAGACAAACTGTTCATGAAGTTTCTGGGCAGTATTTGTTGGCTCATGCGACAGGAAGGGCAGTAGTGGTCTAAGGAAAAACAATGTGTGGGTGTCTCTTGCAATATCCCAGGAACTAATTGCACAGATTAGATAAGCCTCGTCTGTATTTCTAATAGAGCCCCAAGTCACTAGAGGAACACGGAGTTTTAAAAACAGCTCTGATCCCCAGTTAAAATGACAATGTTTCTTACCCAGCTCTGCCACTATCTGTTTGTAGATCTTCTCCAAGTCACTGGGTTTAATATCAGCTAGACTAGCTGATTTCAAGGTTCTTTGCAGGGCTGTGGTTCTCTGGGTACTTTTTTTTTTTTTTTTTAAGTTTGCACATGGCTGGAGGTTGGTGATGCTACCCTGTGTATGGATAAATCATACCTAGACTCTTAACAGATTGAGGTAGGAAACATAAGGTGGTGATTAGCCTGCATGGCCTATGAAAGTTGAGGCTCTTTTAAAATCCTGGGACTGGTCCCAGGGGTCACCCAGTCAAATCTAAACAAGCCTCAGTGCTTTCTCAGTCTCGGATTGTTTTCTAACATGACAGCGGGGCCACTGGCCCTGTTATCTGTGGCATTAATTGTGGTCAGAAAATTCTCCTTATCTGCAATAAAAAAATATGCAGGGCTTCTGGGTTCCGGCTTCTGGGACCGGGTTTGTGCCCTGGTCCAGGAAGATCCCACATGCCGTGGAGCGGCTGGGCCCGTGAGCCATGGCTGCCGAGCCTGTGCGTCCGGAGCCTGTGCTCTGCAACGGGAGAGGCCACAACAGTGAGAGGCCCGCGTACCGCAAAAAAAAATATATATGCAAAATACTCAGTCAGTGATGTGACAAAGCAGCTGATCAGCTGCCCCATTACCGGCAGCTCTCTCATTCAGATGATTGACAGCTGATGTTTGTATTGCACTAGGATGCGCCCAGAGTTGTCTTGTGCAGTTAGAAGTGGTTTCTGTTACCATTTGTGGATGAGGACACATTGGCCAAACATGCACTGATTCTAGTAGAGGTGCAGCAGAAAATTCTCAGCACATCACTGCATCCTAACCTTTTATTCTTGCAGTGTCCACATTGGATGGTTAAATAGCAGAGCTTATCTTGCCAAAGATGAGACTGCTAAGATGATGCTGAGGAGGAGGACGGCCCCATTTATTGGGTACCTATTTGAATCAGTACAAACCAAGGCGGGTTACATCCACCACACTTGTCTTTCTATGTATGTGTTATCAATACACCAGAAGCAGTTTTGTAAAGTAGGCCAGTTCCTCTCTTGTACTATCATTTTCTGCCTTTGATCTGTTTGTATGTATATTGATTTGTCTATTTTTCATTTATATCATATTCAAGAAGAAAAAAGTTTTTTAGGTTCTTTTATTGTGACAAAGTATACATAATATAATATTTATCATTTTAGCCATTCCACAGTGTACAATTAAGTGGCATTGAACTGTGTAACCATCACATCTGTACCCACAACTTTTTTTTTTCCCCCCACAACTTTTTAATCATCCCCAACAAAAACCAATTAAACAACAACTCCTTTCTTCCTTACCTCCAATTCCTGGTAGCCTCCCTTCTACTTTCTGTCCCTATAAATTTGCCTGTTCTAGGTACTTCATATAAGCAGAATCATACCATCTTTGTTCTTCTGTGTCTGACTTATTTTACTAAGAATAATATTTTTAAAGTCCATACATGTTGTAACATGTATCAGAATTCCATTCCTTTTTAAGGCTGAATAATATTCCATTGTATGTTCTAGTCCCTGCTTTCCATTCTCTTGGATGTATATTTTGGAGTTGAATTACTGGGTCATATGGTAGTTCTATGTTTAGAAAGGTAGGTTCTTATTTTTTTTTCCTAGTGCTAACTTTTGAAGCAACACCAAGTAAGGCCAATTCCTTGTTCTCTGAATATGTTTTAAAATAGCGTTAGAAAATAGCTATTTTGTCCTCCCCAAGTCTTCTCTTGTCTAAACTAAAAATTGCAAATTATGCAACTATTTTTTAGAACCCAAATGTAAGATATTTTGTCCTGCTACATTTCACTTTATTACTTTCGTCAGTTAGTTCTGAGGATATCCAAATATTTATTATGGAACCCAGTACATTATTTACTTCTCCCAAGTTTATGTCTTTCTTTGAAATACACTGAGAAAACATTTAAGAATTACAAAAGCAGAAGTCATCTTTGTTTTCCAGTTCATGAATAATCAAGAAAAGGATGATGAAATTGTTTAACCCGTCTTTAAAATTTTTCATGTGGATCCATTAGAAGTATTTAACTTTTATCTTATTTTATTTTTTTGAAAAAAAAAGAGGATTTTTTGAGATGGTGTTACAGCATCCTTGCAGGTGGTAGAGATTCCATAAACAGTTGTTATAAAAGTGAGGAATTGAAACATTGGCCTTTTTCCTTCAGATGTTTTTACTGAGATCAGACCTCTCTTATTTTTAAAGACACTTGTGATTATTGTGGGGCTGTTCTTATGTTCAAAGCTTTGACATCAGTTTTTTCCGTTACTGAAGTCTGCTAAATGTTGATGTAGGTTATGTTTGTGTCCAATTTGCTGTGATAATAAGGAAGAAAAAGTGATATTCTACATATGAGGTATTGTATGTTTATAAACTGCCTAGCTATCAAAGTTGAAGTAAGAATATTCATGTAAAATACTTCTACCTTTAAACCCCTAGTATGAAAATTCCTTTTCTTAAATATCCTCCTAGGTTCTTCCTCCAAAACAGTTGTCTGATCACTTTGGCATTTGCATGGTGGTTCAAGAATTTTACAGAATGCCTGTGCATTGAGTTGACCAAAAATGTTTAATGAAAGGGTAGAACTCCTGGCTGAGTATTTCTTATACATGTATTGAAGGAGACATTTTTCTTTGGAAAGTAAACTTACGTGAAATTCTCTTATTGGTGTTTTTCTGTTACCTGGGGAAATTTTCAAGCTTGCTGAAGGTATTAGTCCGTGTGTTCTATTCATGCCATGATGCCATGGTTGCTCTCATTTCTGAAAGGATTACATTCCAATTACTTCTCTTTTCTTTCTTTCTTTCCTTCTTTTTCTTTCTTTCTTCCTTCCTTCCTTCCTTCCTTCCTTCCTTTCTGGCTGCATTTTGGGTCTTTGTTGCTGCGTGCAGGCTTTCTCTAGTTGTGGCGAGCGGGGGCTACTCTTCGTTGCAGCGCGCAGGCCTCTCATTCCGGTGGCCTCTCTTGTTGCAGAGCCACTAGGGAAGCCCTCCAATTACTTTTCTTCTCTCTTTTTTTTTGTTTTTTAAGTCTTTAAACTTAATCTTACATGTTCAAACTAACTCATTTAACTTTAACAGAATAACTGTTTTGAGACTAGGGTGTATCTTTGGTTGATAAGGGGTTGCAGCATTTAAATACCTTATGCAGAAAATTGACAGATCCCCCTAATATCACAATTTGCTAGTGGCTTACGTTTGCAGAACTGTGACTAGCTAAAAGAAGAAGGAACAGTGCATAAGGGGAAAACATTTCAGTTGTTCAAATAAGTAAATCTTGATTGTGTTGTCTCATCATAAAGTACCTATACTGATGGAGGATAAGATTAGTCATCCTCTGCTAATTTGGAGTAGAAGGATTGTGACAAAAGGGACTAATAAAGTGGCCCTCCCAACTTGCTAATAGAATTTAATGTCTCATTTTAGATATCCTCTGAGAACTAAATCACTGCTGGAATTTGAATTAAACCCCAAGCTTTCTTTCTCCACATGACAGCCCAGTGATTAATGTATGCAACACACACACGCGCATGTATGCACACAGTTAGGACATGCCTGTTTTGTTGGTAATGATGAAAGACAGAATATTTGGTCTTTGCACAGTGCTTCTCTCCTCTCGCCCTCTCTTTCTCATTCCCACAAACCCAGTTGCTACTATATGCAACTCTAAAGTCAGCCCCAAAAATAAGAAACAACATAATCTAAAATGGTCATTATTTTACTCATTTTCCTCATTGTAAATAGCTGCCAACACCATTGATCAATTTCCTATAGCTTACTTATTGCCTGCCTTTCCTCAATATCACCCCCTAAACCGTGGTTAAAATATTATTTCCACTGAAAGAACTGCAGTGACTTTTATCTTGTGCATTTGTATAGAGTCTCCTTTTTCTCCCTCCCCACCTCCAACCATAACAATTGACACTTGGCCAGGATATCTATTAACCAAATGTTGGGTAAAACATATTTGTTAGACATGGTTTTGCTTCTTTGTGAAAAATGGGAGAAATTGGGACAAATGAAGACTAAACAGCAGTGGAAGAGTCGGGTTCGTTTGGGGAACGGAAAGCTGGACTAGGGTTGATTCCCTGGCACTGCTTTCTTAGCAAAGAGAACAGTTTTAATCAGTTACAAAAATATTTGTGATCCATATGTTCCTCCCTGCTCGTTCCCATATGCCCATATTCTCTTTTATCTTGGTGGATGATGACTTTATGATTCAGGGAGGCAAGAATAATACCTCGCTGGCTTTAGAGCGCAGTGCTATTTCCAAACGTGTCCTGGTAGTTACGCACGCACACATATCCAGGCTGTTCACGCTTTGAGATGGTTACGTGAACACCAGTTTGTTCTTTCTTCGTGGAAAGAATTATATCTTGCATCCACCTACTGGGGCTGGAATAAGGCATCTAAGGCTTAGATTTGAAAACTGCATGGCCATTTCACCGGCTGGATTAACCACCACTGTACAAATAGGAGCATCAGAAAAAGGAGACAGGAAGGCTGCGGTGATCGTTGATAACTTCATTTTCTTTGGGAAAAGGAAAACAGAATCCAAAAAGCATTTGGTAAATCCATCCATCACAGGTGCCTATTCTAAGACATGTTAGATATTGAGCTGGTTACTTAAATAGATCCTAATTTTAAGGCATGTTGACTTCTATTTAGTGTCAAGTTTTCATTATGTGAAACTGATAAAAATTGAGAAATTAAAATTACTGTTGATGAGCAACGCATTTGATCCCTAAATTCATGTTTCCTTCGCCATAGTTATATAATTTTTAACGACAAAAGAAACACTTTTTACAGCCAAAGTATCCATTTTAATAAGACATAAATAACGCTAGAAATGATTGACTGTATAAGCGATTGAATTTTCAACAGTTGTTTTCCTCTTACACAACAAATGGTGTCGTAACCCAATAGGCTGTTGATAAAGCTGCAGTAAAATCCGATGAGGAGCCAGCTGTGCTCATGTCAACTTGGGAGGGGGCAGCGAGGGGGAGGCAGAGAGAGTTTCTAAACTTCAGAGTAAATAACTGAGATGCATTTAGTGTTTTCAAAGTCGGGTATATGGTGGAACACGTGCGCAGGCTGTCGGATTTAGCAGATGTGCGCCAGGGTAGAGTTGCAGCAAAGGGAGAGAGATACAGCTTGGTTTTGGCAAACATTATTAGGAATCTGTCTCTCTCTTTGCGTTCAAGCTGTATTTGCCGCTGCTCCTGTAGGAGTTGTGAGAAAAAGAAAGTGCACGTTATAGCAGGGATTGTTTTCAACAGGCTCAAAGTTTGCAAATCTGTTGAATCCCTCTGACAGTGTTGCTTTGCTGTCAAACAGAATGCCCAGCTGACGGTGGCAGTCCTGATTGGGAGGGGCCAGTAGGTGGCGGGTAAATGATGCTCACACAGCAAAGAGAATATTCGGAATTCTTCTTCTCAAACTGTCAGTGGAGAGGAAAGAGCTCTCTCAACAATACCACTGTGAAAGTTTTCTTTTTCCTTTCTTTGTTTTTTTCACTTTTATAGCTAATGCCTCATTAAGTCAAAAATCTTTCAGCCTTCTTAGGATAACTTTCAGAAGAAAAGAGTCACAGGAACAGCACTCAGGTAGATTATATTGATCTATAATTAAGACAAAAGCTTTGGTTAAAAACGGAGGCAAGACTTTTGCTCATAGGTGATCTGGATTGTCATTGAGGCAAACACACAAGCTTGTTTTTTTTTTTTTTTTTAATACAAAGTGCGAGATTTCACTAAAAAAGGTTAAAATTGAAGTGAGTAATCTTCGGTGCATAATGCAGTTGTTAATTTTAGCTCGTTGCGTGGGTGCCCCTCTGACTTGAACAGCCGGCTGTAGCCTTCATTAGAGAAGAAGCAGGCAGCTCGGGACAGGTGGAGTGGATCAAGCTGTGAACGTGATTTGCTGGAGGCTGGTCATTAGTGTTAGAAACCCAGTCTTGTTTATTTCGTCCCTCACCCTTACTATGGTTGTTGCAATTATTGTGACTATTGACTTTTCGTCTTTTTTCAGGTGGATGATGTGTCAGGCTGTGTAAGGGAATCGCACGGAGATGGGTGTTTTGAACTGTTAATGGGGACATGGGACTCCCGCTGTCTCTGATCCCTCGTGTGGATTTTCCCAGCGTAGAAGGACAGAAGCCGCTCGTAAGTCGCCAAGACCGACAGCAGAAATTCTGCGCAAAAGGTAAAGGGCTGTCATCAGATGGCTGTCATCTCATCTGTATATTTTTCTCATTCTATAAATATGCCTGTTTGCATAAAACAGTTCATGAAAGGCAACCAAAACAGACAGGATCTGTATCAGGGATTCAACTGCCTTAGTGTTTGTAAAATTAGAGCTCAATTTGTTCTTTTTTTTTTTTTTTTTTTTAAAAGCTGGCCACAATCTGTTTTTTATTGAAACCCTCTGGAAAAAAAGTTAGGGCAACAGAAGTCCCATCTCCTCCCCCCACTCAGTACATTGAGAAACAAACGATTTGCTACTGGGAAACAGAACTTTTTGTTTGGTTAACTACACACATCCCCGGTGTCACTGAAATACAAGAGATCTGTCAGATACACTGAATGGATATCCTCAAACCTCCCCAAACCTAAGAGCCTTGCTCACCAGGCCCTCACAGACTCCCAAGTACCATCCTTGAGGAAAACTTCCTTTTCCATTCCCACAATCCTTTGCCAAGTGAGCTTGTCCTGTCATGGTAGGTCTTAGCAAATTTGCAACAGAAATTACTGCAATTTAGATTTTTCTCGTGCTTCCTATGTCCAGTTGGAAATAAAGTTACTGAACTAGTAAATGATAAACACTCCCAGAGAAACATGTCAAGACACTGATTTGTCCAGTAATAGTTACCATTGTAATGACTAGGAACAGGGCAGTCATTACTTGGGAATTTTTGTGAAAAAACTGACTTTCTAGGCTACAAGGTCTTTCTCTTATTTTTCTTTCTCCTTCGTTCCTCTCTTTTCTTCTTTCTTTTCCTCCTTCCTTCTTTTCTCTCCTTTCTTGTTTTTCTTAAAAAAAAAAAATTGAGGAGGAAGTAAATGCTAAATTATTGAGGAGCCCCCTTTGACAGCACATCAGAAGGGGAAGTGTCAGGGCTTTATGGAGGAAGGGAGAAAAAAGTACTAATAACAGGCTTACACTTTGAAAAGCCATTTCCAGTGTCTGTGTAGTCGTCTCTTGTGAGCCTGGAGCATCGGAGTTCAGTTGTGATAGCTTCCTTCTGCAGAATCTCCAGCATCAGTCACCGACAGGGCTTGGGGAGGGCTTCTGCTTTTAATAGCGTCACTGTTACTTTGAAGCCTGAACTGTTGTCCCTGAAAGTTTTACTGCCAAATTTAGATCCTATGTGTATACTGAATTATTACCTCTTACATTGACTTCTGCCCCTTGTAGAGTGTACTGAATCCCTTATACCCAGGAAGGTATGTCTGTGGTTGAAATTTGCAAATGATTTATGAGTCATCTTAGAGATGCTGCAGAACCTAGTACCACCTCCCGACTCAGAAGTGGAGGAAGAGTTGGGGAGATACTCTCTTCTTCTTTTGCTTCTACTTTGTAGAGGAGCATAGGAACCGGGAGACGTGTGGGACTTTCATGTCTCATTTTAAGATGTATTGACCCACCTTGACGGCAAGGTGTATTCACAAGAGCATGTTTATGTGTTTGGAGGGGCGTGGACAGGGCAACTGAATCTGCCTCTTGTGTTTGTCTTGGGTACTTGATTTGATCTTGTTTTATTCTCCTTTTGTATAAAATTGTCAGGGAGGCTGGAGTTGCTTATTCGAATTTGAGTACAAAGGGAAAAATCAAATATCTCAAGGATAATGGTCAAGACTTCACCCTGTGCTGACATTACTTTCTGATGTCTTAACCTTGTAGGGTGTCAAATCTTGTTATTTTAATTTGCATCTGGGAGAATGTCTGAGCCAGGAGACCTGAGTCAGACCATAGTGGAGGAAGGCGGGCCTGAGCAGGAGACGGCCACTCCAGAGAATGGCGTGGTTAAATCCGAAAGTCTGGACGAGGAGGAAAAACTGGAATTACAGGTGAGCCTGGAGAAGTCCCATTTCTCATACCACTATGTGCATCCCTTTCTTTCATTTTGAAGATACTCTGAAGGTTTGGGGGTTTTTTGCTTGTAAAGAGTTTGACTAGTAAAATAAATAGGAAATCCATAAAATGAATCTTCTCCTTTCCCAATTATTAGTCTTTTTTTTTTTTTTTTTTCTGACCAAACAGTGCATTCTGGTCAAAATGCCCTTTGAAATGAAAAAAAAAAAAAAAATCCAAAGAACATATTTAATGACTGAATTTGCCCACAGCTTCTGCATATTAATTTCCAGATCAACTCAAGTAGCCTGTGGAGGACTTCTCCTGAGGCAGCTTTACACTAGCTGAGTTATAAAAATGGGTTTGTAGTCCATGGAATACAGCTCATGACAGACTAAGAAAAATCAAAGACATGAGCTCTGTTGACCTTCCTGGGCAGGCTAAGCTTCGATTCTTATTAGCAGAAAAGCCTAGGGAGAAAGAATGCTCTAGAAGGGGTAGGGGGAAGTTTGGGAGTGATTGACGGTACTGAAAAAGTGATATGATTAAATACTCATGATTTATGAGAGAAGGAGATTTGGTAGAAGGAAAACAAACTGTACTTGCAAATAACCTGTATCGATTTTCTTTAAACCAAACTACAAAAGTGTTAACTCTTCTTATATAAAAAGGGAGCAGAGGCTGATAACAGCATAATGGCCAAAAAAGCCTTCAAGGCCGGCTTTTCCCCTCCCCAGGAGCTGCTGTAAGGAGGGAATGAGAAAAGCTAAATGGTCAAAAGTTTGGGGAAGCAAGAGCTGGGGGAGTCCTCCCTGGTGGTTATAATACCTTGTTGCTGTTGTTATTGATTTTTCAACTCTGGTGACATCTTTTTCTCTCCTTCTCTCCCCTCCCCTCTCCTGGTTGTTGGTGGACTGTTTGTTTGTTTGTTTGATTTTGTTTCTAACATACAGAGGCAACTGGCGGCTCAGAACCAAGAGAGAAGAAAATCCAAGGTAGGGTTCTGGAATTCTACACTGACCTGATATCATGGTTGCATGTGGATTAACATCAGGGTTAGAGAATTTGCCAACGATTCACATGGCTGTATGTGGATCTTGGCTGCACCGGTGCTGCCTGCATTTAATGGGGTCGTGTTGATGCCTCTCTGCTCTATGTGCTTTTTTTGGATGTGGACCATTTTTAAAGTCTATTGAATTCTGTTTTATGTTTTGGTTTTTTGGCCACAAGGTATGTGGGACCTTAGCTCCCTGACCAGGGAACGAACCTGCACCCCCTACATTGGAAGGTGAAGTCTGACCACTGGACCGCCAGGGAAGTCCCTCTGCAGGCTTTTTAATTAGAGCATTTAGGGTTCACATAGCTGCAGTGTATATATTTGATCCTGGCAGACTTGACAGTGCTTTACAAACAAATAGCTGCTTGTTTTCTTTTCATTTTAAATCAAGTTTGGGGGAAATGTTTTAGTCTGTCTAATTAGTTTCTGCCTTGAAGTAAACAGGTTCTAGTGTTTAGGACACAATCTTCAACTTTTAAAACATCTTCTCAGTCAAGTCACTTCCAAACCCAGTTTTAGTAGAAATTAATTTGTGGTATCTTTTTCTCCTTGTACTTTCATGAAAAGACAGCAATTCATTCTTTGTATGTTTCCAGTGTGATGGGCACAGTTTGCTAGGCATGTTCCTTAAATTCATCCTTCCACATTCTCCTCCACCTGCATCTCCATCAACACTGGGGTCCGATGCTTTAAGCCAGTGTAGACACTGCATCCCCATCAACACAGGGGGCTGATGCTTGGAGCCACTGTAGACAGCACTGAGCAGTGGATCTGAAGCTTGCTTTTAAAACTCTGATTTGGGAATGTCCAGAGAAGGTGGAGATGATTCGACAGCCTGAGGGTATTTCCTGGGGTTTTTTTCTTTATTTTCCTTTCCTTCTCGTTTCTTTTCCCTCCCCAGTCAGGAGCAGGGAAAGGTAAACTGACTCGCAGCCTTGCTGTCTGTGAAGAATCCTCAGCCAGACCAGGAGGGGAAAGTCTTCAGGACCAGGTATACCCCCCATCATTATGGATCATTGCATGAACGGGATCTACCTTTGTGTGCATGAGTATTAATTTGGCATTAAATAGTGTTTTGGGGGAGCAAAAAACAGTTCAAGAAGGAAAAAGTCTTCTGGCTTCATCCTCTGTTTCTGAGACATTCAATATTAGTTGAACAGTTTGTCACAAAGTATTACATTTGTTTTTTTCCAGACCCTCTGAAAACTGCAAATGGAAAGGAATACAAAAGAATTTAGATTAAAACTTAAAATGTAAGCACAGTCGTGCTGATATTCCCCAAAGGCTCTTTCTTGATAAAACTGAACCAAATATAGTCCCAAGTATCCCATCTCCTTCCTTATTGGAGATTCTTACCTCCCCAAAATGCACTTGCCTATAAAAAAACAAATCTTGGCTTTTATGAAACTTCAGAAATAGTGAATAAGGTGCATTGAGTTTTGGAGACATACTTTTATGGCCTTTGGTGGAGATTTCTCACTACTGGAAAAATTGTCCAGAAATAAACCTGAGATGATGGTGAATTTGAGTTAATATTATTAATTCATTGCTGCATATCCTTATACCTATTTTTGCTCCTTATAGCAAGACTATTAAGCTCTAAAAATTCAAATGCCAACAAAACCCTTCTGTGACAAAATGGGAAACTTCACATCATATTTATTTTTGTTTGCCTTTCAGGCATCATATTCATTTTTATAAAAATGGTCTTGCTGCTAAAAAATTTTCCTTATTTTATCAGAGGCTGAGAGCAGTCAAGACAAGTAAAATGATTTATCTGAGCCCAGAGGAGGAAAAATTGATTAAGATAGCATTATTTTTGTCGGGCCTTGTTTTGCTTCGCTCTTTTTACTTTAATGAAAATAGTCTAAATTCTCCTCATGGGTACAGAGAGCATTGAGAGCACTTTCTTTAAAAGGACCAAAAATAAATTCCTTATAGATTTTGTCCTAAGAGTATTTTTTTTCCCTAGCCTCATTTCCTTAAGAAGCCACCCATGTCGTAAGCCATGGGCAGGCTAGCTTTCAGTAGCCATCCCTATGTTTCATACACAGGCTTTATTTTACTTGGGCTCTGAGAAATACGTGGCTTTTGTTCAGCATTTTATTTGTGCTTCTTCTTTTAAGGGAGATTGAAAAGGGGGAATAATGTGAATATCACAGCTTATATTATTCAACATTGATTGATGGCTTGTGATGTAATGCACACAATATATGTTAACACTGCAGAATGACAGACCCTGGGAGAAGTAATGCCCCAGTGGTCCCCCACTTCTAATGCCAGGCAGAGGAGGACAGCCTTTATAGATTTCATCTGCTTTTTATCCTATTTGACAAGTACCAGGAGGAAATTTTTTAAGAGATCATCTGTATCATTGTGCCCATCCTGGACCTAAGTCTAGGTTCTCCATACAATTGGTGCAGAGAAATAAGAGGCAAACGGTGCTTTGTTCCTGCTGGTTCCAAGCTGAGTAACTAAGACTAGCTTTGTAGAAATTAGAGCTTGCAAGCCTCTCTTTGGACTGGCAGAGGTGTGGTGGAAGCAGGGGGCTGATAGACACACAAATAAGCGAGTGGCCGTGCTACTTTTTTTAGAAAATAAAGAAGCAGACCTTTGAGCTTGAATGCAATGCCTTCATTAGGTACTACCGGCACTTAAACAAAATGTGGGAACTGAATCCCTGAGAACACTGGCCGAAGTATACAGTATACGGATTGTATTGCTTCCCCAATGTTTGTATATTCACAGTATTTGGAAAACTGCCTTCATTTTCCTGCGTGGGAAAAACTCTTGCTACCTGTATTACTTGATCTCAGACCCATAGCTGATGGTTCAGCCTGTCCTTAAGTTAAAGGAGTTTTGCTTTTCTAATGTTATACTATTTACCTATCAGTGTATTACTGCAACTTGAATCATTCTTTTCCTGTTGTTGGATATAAACTTATCCTGTACCGATGTATTTATTAATACTTGTATTTTATTATTGAGCATATCAATAAAAATATTAAAAAAGAACAGATTGTTTTTTACCAACTCTATAGCACTTTTGTGTGTTCTTTCAACACCAGAATGTGTAGAAAAGACAGGTATGTTTCTGAGTATGGTATTTGTCAACACACGGCATGAGTTTGTACATATTTTTGGTAAATGATGTCCTTTAGCCTGTGCTCTTACATTTATATTTCCAAGCCTCTTTGATTTTAGATTCAAACTTACCGAGGCTGGATGGTTCAATCGGTTTTGAAGAAGCAATGAGACCACTGCCATGGCCTGGTACCATCACTTTCCTCCCCTGATCCACTGTCGAATCGATTCTTCCCCACTCAGAGCCAGAAATGTTCCAGCTGTTTCCTTAACAAGTGGAAGCAAACCGTAACCCCGAAGTCTGCCTGAATCTTTGCAGACTGAGACATTTCTGTCCCAAGTCCGGTGATAAAAGACCTTACAATCAAATTACACTCCATTTTACATAATTTGTATATGTCCATCCCGAGGATAAACATGTAGATATCAGGAAACCCGGCTAAGATAAATATTTACCATGAGAAGGTGTTTTATTTCATCCTCTGTATCATGCATCTTTCCAAAGGTGGTGACTTTTTATTCCAGCCTGGAATACACAATGGAGCCTCTCCCAAAAAAGAAATTTGGCTTTGGAGGATTTTTGTTTTCTGCTTGTTAGATTAGCTAGATTTACCAAGAACCATTGAGAATCCCAGATTGACCGTAATTTGAGGACGTAGAGGCATAGTTTAGTCACATGTAGAGGAGCATTAGTTTAGTTATCAGTGAGAAACACTATTAGTCATTGGGAATATTTTTTTCCTACGTCATAAATGTTAATGTCGCTAGTAGAAGAAAGCTTTCCCATCAAATCATCTCTTACATAAGAGCCAGTGGGCTTAATGTTGGCTCATTTGTCATAGTTTTAATCATAGTGTAGTTTTTTCATGAAACTGAAAAACATAATTTGGCTCATTCTTCTTCAAAACAGTGAACATACTATCAACCAAATGGCTGATATATGAGTTAATACAAAATGATCTGTTTTCAGTGAAAAATCAATAAATATAAAAGTGGATCCAGTCCCAATACTGTAAATGGTCAACCAAGCATCAGTTCAAGAGAACCTTACATCTTGGAAAGGATTAACTGATGCTAGAATTAAAATAATATTAAATATTTATGTATAACTGATGGAAAATATAGTCCTATTTTCTACCTTTTCTGAAAGGCAGTGCTTATTGTAACCATATATTACGATGATTTATTAATAGCCTTTGTAAACAATGTATGGTAATAACCCATACCTAGGATTCCTGCAATTCTATATCTTGAGTTTTCATAGTGATAGAAATCATTATTGATATGGTTCTAAAACAGATTTTTAATTGTAAATTGGCTGTCATGGCCTTTATTTATGTCTGTTTTTTCTGTAATTATGATTCAGAGTATCTGTCTGTCTGTGTTTGTGCCAATTTTTCCTTACAAGGAATTATAGAAAAGAACTGCAGAAGCCTCTTTTTTTCTTTTTTTTTTTTTTTGAGACATGACAGGAGCTGTGATGCAAGCTTATTGATAAAGAAAAATTTTCCTAGGTGTTTAAAAATAAACCTGTAGAGAAAATCAGTGTTGTTATCTACGGAAATTTAACTTGCTTATGGTTAATATTCATGAGGCAAAGTTTTAGTACTATATACTTCTCATGACCTTCCATTGACTTCTGAAGTTTAATTCACCTTAAAGGGCAATTATTTTTCTGACAGGTTTAATTTTTTACCATTTAAGAAAAAAAAAAAATCTGCACCTGGCTTTCATTTTCCTGTTCTTAATAATCTCTATGCAAAATGGAAACCAGACAGAGATTCTTAAATCTGGCCCTAAATTATTATATTTTTTCCCCAACAGGAATCAATTCATTTACAGCTTTCCAGTTTTCCCAGCCTGCAAGAGGATGATAAATCTAGGAAAGATGACTCTGAAAGAGAAAAAGAAAAGGATAAAAACAAAGATAAAACCTGTGAAAAACCCAAGATCAGAATGTTATCAAAAGGTGAATGTGAAAATGTTTCCTTAACTTAACTTGGACGCATAAATAGTCACAGAATACATTATAGATTTTACACACATGTCACCTCCCACCAAATTCTGCATATAATTTTATATGTGTACGTATGTGTGTGTGTAAAAGGTGATGTGACCTTGATTTTTTTTTTCTGTTCATGGTGTCATTTTTGTGTATCTAGAAAGGTTACTTTTAGGATCACTTATTTCTTTGGATATTCGTTTGGATATCCTATTTTCAATGAGAAGTTTGTACAAGGGAGTGAATATAAATATGTTCTTAATTCAGGTTTATTAGTCCAGTTAACTGGAATTGATGAACAGTAATAGTACCCAGTTTTATATCTTAACTTTCATGTTTATCTTAAAAAACAGATAGTGGATTAGCAATTCTCAGTCGATAAGTGGTAAGTGTTGTTATCCCCAAAGCACAGATGTATATACCAATGTCAATGGAACACATATTAACATTTTATCTGGCGCAGATGAATTTGGTCTCTGCAACCCATATACTGCTCCATAATGTCTCATTTAAAATATACACACTTCTACTTCAATAAAAATTCTTCCCCAAAAGTTGTTCCTCCTAAAACCCCAAATCCACAATCCGGGCTTTTCAAATTGTTGCCTTACGTATAATTATACAAAACTAAAACCAAAAAAAGAGAGAGAGAGAGACAAACAAAACTAAGTTGAAATGAAGAATACCATGAATAAATAGCTTGGCAGTAGACTATTTTTTTAAAAAATAACTGAGGGAGCATAGGGCATCAGATCAGCTGAGAAATGACAACTACTTCTCATATTATGCTCTATAACCACATATCTGCCTATAACGATTATCTCTGCTGCTGAATATCTAAAACCAAGGTGTATCCAAGAGTAAAGAAGTACAGCTCCCTAAGATGGCTTTAGAAATGAAGCTTTAGCCAGCATCAAAAGACTTGAAAGACTTGGAAATATTTAGTGCCCTCCTATACTTTGTATTGATTATTATTTAGACAGTCTTATAACAGAACTTTCAGTTTTTGCCTTCTCTGTTTTAAGAGAAAGAGAGTTCCATGGTACCTCAAACTCTTGAGAGCTCTCTCTGTGGGTTGGGAGTGCCCCTCACTGTCACGGTGAGGTCGTGCCCTTGCTGACTGACAGCACAGAATGAACACATGACATTTGACTCCACCCACCCACCCAGACTGTGCCCACTTCCTCTCCTATGACAGTTGGGTCTTTCCACACTGGGAATTTACTGGGTGTTCTCAATCCCCGAATCTAATTTTCATCCTGATGTAATATTACCAGGTTGCTAGTTTTGTAACACGTATCTTTCACACCAATAGCTTCACCTAAAGTTTACCTGAGCAAAAGGGATCGGGAAAGGTTGGGAAAACCTTTTCCACCCCACCTCCCCATCGGCCTTTCTGACAACTCCATCCTGCTATTTGTTTCAGATTGCAGCCAAGAATATACGGATTCTACAGGCATAGACTTACACGAGTTTCTGATTAACACATTAAAGAATAATTCCAGGTAAATTATTAAGTAAACCTCTCATTTCTAGAAGAGTCAAGTAGAATATTACCATCAAACTCATTAATCCAAACACTTCTAAGAAGAGAGTTGTAAAAGGCAGGCTTCTTCTCTGATGTCTTAAACTGTCTCTTGTATTTTCTTTTTTCTGCAAATAGTTTGCATGTGTACTGTTTATAAATAGTCTTAATTCCTGGGTACTTAGCCAATGAATAAATTACAGTTTACAAGTTCTGCTTTTCTGGTCACAAAGAGATACTGATTAAGGGGAAAAAATAGAGGATGAGAATCAATGTCAGATAAACCAAATATGCATCATTACAGCTATAGAACCAACTACTTAGGCTTAGCTTTGTTCCAGTTTCCTATCAACTTAAAATATAAAATTTACTTGATGTGTTTTATGAGCCTAATACCTTGCATGCCTTAATTAATATTAAAAACTACAGGAGTTTCAATATTACAAAATACTTAACAAATGAGATGAGAAATAATCTTAAACAGAATGGAATTACAGGTATTTGGACAGCATATTCCAGAGAAGAGTTAGATACTGATTTGTAGCCACATAGATTTAAACAATCTTTTCCATACATATAAATGAAATTGTTAAGTCTTTGGGAATGGAAAGTACATAAAGCCTTTTCATTTTAACATTTATTTTGCAGAGACAGGATGATACTCTTGAAAATGGAGCAGGAAATTATTGATTTCATTGGTGACAACAAGTATGTCAAATTGCAATGCCGGTTAATTAATCTGATATGTCTTAGTTTGGTATTTGGGTTTAATTATTCATTCTGGAAGGATTTTTAGGGATAGATAAAACATTATTTAATGTGTTTGCTGACTCATTAAATAGAGATGCTATTGGAGTTAGGAGCTATGTGCTGATGGGAATTGTTGCTTGGACCGTGTGTGCTCCTGCTTGTTAAATTCCTGACAAAATGGCTATAAACAGGGGGCCACTGATTAGCATAGAGTAGCAGTAACAAGAAGCGACCCTTTTCATTTTTATTATAGTTTTTTAATGGGCGCCAGCTGGCTGTAGTCAGTTATGCCTGGAAATAATTGTACTGCTTTCAGTGTCAACCATGTAATGACATATCTCCAGATAGGCATCTGCAGTCCCGTATTATGTCATGTCATTTGTCCTGTGCCTGGCTCTGTTGACAAGGTATCCTGGACCAAAACAGAACACTTTCCAGTGGACATTAAGTTCTCTGTGGTCTGCGAAATGTGCAACTATAAAACAAAAACACTTATTGTAACTTAATCAATACATCTGTAAGTGGAAAATGTGTCTGGAAATGAGGACCTCACGTGATGCCAGAAATGAAATAAGCTTAATGGTTTGGATGAAAAAGAAATGGTTTTGTTTGTGTGCCTCTAAAATGTACTACAGGCCAGAAACGAATATGCTGATTCTGCTGTTTCTTGTATTCCTTTCCAGTAATCATTATAAAAAGTTTCCTCAGATGTCGTCCTATCAGAGGATGCTTGTCCATCGAGTGGCCGCTTACTTTGGGTTGGATCACAACGTGGATCAAACGGGGAAATCTGTCATCATCAACAAAACCAGCAACACAAGAATGTAAGCCCCACCACTGTATTTATTTAGCATTTGCTTTTTCTCTTGTGGATTCATTTATAAGAGCACAGTATAAAATTCAAAGTACATGGCATTTAAAATGTACAGTGTTATTTATCTCTTGCTCTTATCAGCAGTAGTGGCATTTATCTGTAGAAGATTGTCTGAGGACCAGGAAAGTCGATAAAATTTAGGCCGTACTGTGTATTTATTGCCTGATCTTTTACATAACTCGTGAGACGCAATTTTCTTCCTTCCATCAGTAATCCCTGTGATTACATACAAAACATGGAACGTGTTATGTCAAATATACCTCCAATGAGAAATAACAGACATTTTAAAACAATAATGACATACATAGGAGAATTGTCCTTTTCTTTGTTTTTCTGTTTTATAGACATCAATCTTAGTGTGGTTTTTAGAATAACAAAAAAATCCAAACCTGGAGACAAAAGTCCTGCCTCTAAGACCCAATTCTTTTACACTAGCTGTGAGACTTGAAACAAGTCATTTAAAATCTGCCATCTCAGTTTTTTCACCTGTAAAATGAGAGTTTTTGAGCTGGCTAATATCTAAGTTCTAGATCTAAAAGGAGGTTGCTTGTTTGGTTTTGCTCCTTTCAGTAATTGTTTGCTTCTATCTTAATGACTTTTCATGGTGCCACTGAGTCACCAAAAAGCGTAAGATTAGTAGTCATTTGCTTTGGTAATTTGGAACTGTCTCTCTTGAACTCGTGTCTCCTTTAAGTACAGCACGAACCACCTTCATAGCAAAAATACACATTAAACTCAAAAACTGTCCCTATATAAAGCATTCTCTTAAGACATCTGTGTATTATAATTTCTTTTTTCACAGTGTTTGGTAAATTGTGTAACCTGCATGGTTTTTAGGAATGCCGTGCTGGTGAAGGGAACTTTTGTATCAAGCACAGCAGCATGGTTAAAACATTATTTTCTACTCACTGGAGGTTGGGACTTGTTGGGATGGAGATGAGGCTCTTTCTCTGCTCAAGACTCAGTCTGTGTTCAGCAGAATGAGCGTGAAAGTCATAGTGGAGAGAGCTCAGACTAGGAGATCTGGGACTGAGGTTGGCTATTATCTCAGGAACACTGAACACTTCACTTCTCTGGGCTTCAAATTACTTATTTATCTGCAGGAGAGTTTGAAACGGATAATGTTTAAAGGCCCTTGGAGCTTCAGAATTCTTGGGTCCTGTGGTTGCATTCTACTGTGCTGGCAAAATACATCTTAAAATGTATTAGCTTTCCACTTTATCTGATTGTTGGCACATGGACCTCCTATTCTGAACAGTAGTAGGAATGAAAGATTACTGTCCTTTAATCCTTTACATCTTCCCTCTCCATCAGATACTCCTGGTTGTTGCTGTTGTTTTTCACTCTCCATTCTGGTTTTTCTTATGACGTTCTGATACTAATGCAGGGACACGCTGATTGCAAAATAGGCAAGCAAGTGACTCTTTCCTTCTAATTTCACCTCTTTCTCTGTAAGGCCATAACAGACATGGAAAAAACCCATAGGTCAAGTAGATTGGTACAGTTTCAACGAGTAGAGATAGTGCATTTATGTTTAATTCACTGTGATTTTGCAATCGCATAGTCATAAATATTAATACACATGTTTGAGACCTGTTTCCTTGTATAACAGTTTTTGAGAAAATAAACCAGTGTATAAAGGCTCTCAGTAAACTCTGAGTGATGACTCTGAACTTGCTCAGTTCGATGTAGTAGTCACTACTTATGTATGACTATTTACATTTTAAATTAATTAAATTTAAATAAAATTTGAGCATTAAGATTCAGTTCCTCAGTCAGGCTAGCCACATTTCAAGTGCACCTGTTAGAGCATATATAGAACATTCCCATTTCTTCAGAAAGTTCTATTGGTCAGCTCTTCTCGAAATCCTTATGATTCTTGCAAGTTTCCATACACCACTAAAGGGCATAATTTGTCCCTTAAACCTTTTATTTTCTGCCAATGAGCGTCATATTATCATAATATCAGACTTCTTCACTTCCAAAAGAGGACTAGATTTTCTTTTTCTTTTCTTTTTTTTAAATGGCCAGTTTCCAATAGACCCCATGTGTTCATGCCTCCAGGAAGAGCAGAAGGAGTGTTTATGCAGGGTACACCTTTAGGTGTTGCTGCTACAACAAAATGCCCAGGCCGCTAGACATTTTGCCTGGTTCCTGCTCTTGATCCTCACTCTGTGAGTCCTAAACAAAAAGAAATGACCGTATGTCATGGACAATCAAGGTATTTTCTGAAGAGCTGAGCTTAATAATCCTTCATCCACAGTTGTCAAGGCCTACTGTCCTATTCCAGCTGCCTTTCTGACCGTCCTCGATTTGAGTGGCTCTTGCCGGGGTTGAGGTGGGGTTGGGGGAAGTTAATATCTTTTCGGACAAGAGAAAAGGAAGAATTAAATGTCCTTTTACAAATGTCCTTAACAAGTCACATTTCCAGGACCTGAATCACTTTGGGCAGTTTCAGCAAAGGAGAAATAAATATTGTTCTGTGGGAAATGATACATTTGATGTTTGAAGTCTGTTGCCGTGTTCTCATGGAGTTGAAGTTGGAAAGGGAACATCTCTTCAAGTTCTAGGTGTCTTGCGTTTCTTTGAAAATTTCAGGAGTTGTGCCATCAGCGCAATTGGCATGTGATGGTCGTGGGGACCGTATTGATTTAGATATATTATTAGATGAAAATGTTTCCATTTCTATAAAGGAGGGAGGCTGAGATGGAAATTCCTCAGATGGTTCCTTGCGGGTTTTGTGTTTTAGGAATACCTTTTCAATGTGTACAGTTTTATGCTATTCTGAAGCAAATACATTACAAATGCATATTTTAAATGGCACTGCAGCTGGGGAGAAATGCAGAAAAACGTGGATGGAAGATATAAAAATGAACTAGAGGGCTGAGGGAGAGAAAACACTTTCTTATTTAACCTTTAATTTTTCTTTTTCAATGACACTGAGCTGGCGTATAAGGTGTTCCTCTGGCATGGATGCATATCAGCTAGATATTGGCTGGGATTTATTTCCAGAATTCCTGTTTTTCTAGATTGTCAGCAGTTCAAGTAATTATAGAATGTGACTTGAAAATATTAAGTTTTGCATGGAGAGAAAATAGTTTCACCTGAAGTTCAAAATATTTAAGTCACGACAGCAGACTCTGAGGATTATACATACACATGTGTGTACCACACTCACTTCTAGTATTTTCTCTAATGTCTTCAGATATAATACATCCATCCTTTCATGATGGAAAAAACTTATCTCAGACTTCTCAGTTAGTTAAGTGGTATAATCTCTTACAAGAACATTACCTAATGTTCGTTCAATTGCACTGGGTACTTTACCTCTTCTTTAATGTATATTATTTCATTTAATATTAACAACATATAACATAAGTCATTAGAGGTTCATTTTACAGAAGAAGAACATTAAGCACAAGCTCAGGTTCAATTTTGGACTTACAGAGAAGCAATGCTCAGCGTGGCTGGGGTCTAAACCAGTGTGTCTAATGCTGAGAACAATTTCCTTAAATAATCTAACTCTCTTTAAAGCAAAAACGTCCAAAACATCTTGGGCAAAATCCTCAAGCTCTCCGGGATTGGTTGGGATTTTCAACTCTTAAGTCTTTTGTTGTCTGATAAGAAACAATGATTGAGGGCGAAGATCTTTTTGAAGATTAACTCAGTGGTGTCAATAAATAACAGAGTCTTCCTATAAAATGATAGTTCTTGCCAGATTTTCTGTATTTATCACTGCTACAAGATGTGATATTTGGGGAGAAAAAGATGCCGTATTTGGTAGGGGGTGATAGCCATCCAGTGGAAACTTCCTATACTCCATTTCTGTGTTTTCAAGAATGAAAAAGCTACGCTTATGGATAATGTCGGTACAGGAGATAAACGTATCCATTGTGTTGATACAAAATTACTGTTCCAAGCAATTCAATTGTCCAAATGCATGTTTTCATGTCATAGCCACAGGAGCATGGGGTTGAGGATGTAGTAGTCCTGAGAGAGTAGAAAATAAGAATCATGTTCATTTGGGATATGTTCCAAAAAGGTGCCTTCTTCTGAGTGAACTGATGCACTTTAGAGACTTTAGCAAAGGAAAGTCACCTTAGCCTGGCACCACTGCATCCTTGTTGATTCTCAGGGCTAGCCAGGGTGAGAACAGGTGAGTGTATGTCACCTACAGCCATCCAGCACATCTGTTGTTCCACGAGTTGGATCTGAATGGTTGGGGATGCCTCTCATTAGAATTGACTGCTTTTTGTTGAAATAACAGAGTTTTTGAGCTGAGGCTCACTACGTGTTTGTTTGTTTGTTTCAGCTTTTGTTGGACTCTCTTTCCCCCGTTTATTGCTAGAAATATGTTTCACTCTCTAGCACTTTTAAATTTTTTCTGTTGACATTCTTTGTTAACTGTCAGATTAGGTGGTGACACCAAATGAGCCCCTTGGAAATCTGGGGCAGAGGTACTAGGGTCCGTGCAATTTGGTAGTGCAAGTGATATTTAGAATGTATTTACTCTCTATCATGTTACTTTTTTGATAAGTATTGAGGATTGAGGCTAAAAGATGAACAGTGCTTTTTAAAAAATATTTAAATGTTACAAATATGTGGGTCTGTTTTCTTTATGAGAAGCTTTATTCTTCTCTTTGTTTCCCTCTCTGATCTTCACTCTTTCTCTTTTGCTTATTTTTCTACGTGTTTAGCCCAAAGCAGCTCATTGTTCTCTTATTAGATAATTTTTACCCGCCCCCCCCCCTCCCATTTTCTCCTTCTTAGAGAAAAGATGTATGCTCAGGGTGTATCATATGGAGACGAGAAACCATCTACTTTGACGAGTATTTTCCAAAGGGCCAAGATCAGTCATAGGCAGAGAAAATCCCACGTGTATCTGAATGTCTTTGCATATGTCAGAGTAACCATTTAACTAGCTCCAGATAATTTTCATGTTAAGATGTTGTCATCTCTTGAATATTTTTTTCTTTTGTCTTTCACATCCACCCACTGTCATTGCCTCCAATCCCCTACTCTTAAGAGTGCAAAGCAAGGAAAGGAAATGGCAGATCTACTGCGGAAAGAGGATACAGGCCCCTGCAACCATGAAACAAGAATAGTGGCTCAAAGGCAGAGGTTGGGGGTGACACCTTAAGAGTCCAGTGCTCAAGAGCACAAGGTCCCGATTCCTGAGAGGTGTGGACGTGGGTATTGGCCTGGAGTGATGAGCGGCGTATGGTGACTGTGGTAGTTTGCTTGTTTGTTGCAGAAAGGCTGATTCACTGAGCTGGCTATTAGGTAAATCACAAGAACCATGCAACTTGTTCTGGTGCTAAGCAAAGCCTCTCTCTAAGTGAAGCATTTGAGCCCAGTTGACTTTGCTAAGAATCCCTGAGGTGATGGATGACGACTGCCCTATGAAAAGGACTGGGGGACTGCCCCCTTGTCAGGGGGCAGACCAGAGAGGAGTGGCCAGCAGCACAGCAGGGTCAGTGGACATCTGTTCTGCTTAGATTCCTGAAGGGACTCAGGTTGAAGGTGGGAGTCATCAGTTCTTGACCCTTAAGCACTCACTCCCTGCAGGTGATGGAGTGCATTTATACCAGAACAAACCAAAAAAACCAATACTTTTCCTCCCACATCTGTTGTATTTCTTTTCCTTTGTCTCGGAATGTGAGTGGCACCAGGAATAAACTGAGCAGAGTCCTGATATGATGCTTGCTTACTAATCCTCTGAAGAGGACTACGCATCACTTCAAGTGCCTCTTGGAAATCTGTGAGCGGTTGGTTGGCATCCTGTCATTTCTAAACAGGACAGATTTACTCTGCGCTTTTTATAGGAATAACATTGAAAAATCATCTGACCTTAAGCCAAAGGTCAGAAACCTAACTAAGAATCACATTACTTTCAGGAAAACCGTGGGATTTTATTTACTGAACAGACAACCGAGTTCTTTAAACAATAGTCCAGCTCAAAGTTAAGACATTTATTTATTAACATCGGTCAAACTCTGCATCATGTCTCTCAAAATATATTTTCTCATATTATTATTCTCAAATACCTCAGAGAACATGTGTCTGTAGATAGACAGACAGACATTGTGAGGAGAGAAAATAAGTGTGCTGTGTTCCTTTCGCAACTTGAAATTATGTATGGGCCTTTGAGTGTTGAACATATAATTTACTGTTTAATTTTGGAAATGAAACATGCACGTACCTTCTATAATGTTAATATCCTTAATATAACTTTTTTTAAAAAGAGCTTTCCCATGCAGTAATAATACTTTCCAAATATCTGTATATCTATCTATCTATCTGTCTAGCTCACAACATTCTAGGTAGATAAAGCTAGACTGTCTTACAGAAGAGAAAACTGAGGTTCGTGTCTTGATCTTACCTGGTCATTTCACAGAAGATCAAGACTGAAATCCACGGCTACTGCCACTCAGCCAAGACTGAGGTTTACATGGTGTGTAAGTGCAAGCCTGTGTGTATAAATGTGTGAAGACATTATCTGTATTATACAGTTTGGGAGAGTTTAGAGGGAGGTTCACTATACATATAAATACTACATATAGTCTTTTCCTATATGTAGAGTAGTTTGGAGGGAGCCGGATTAGTGATTTGGTTCCTTCCATCAGCACCTTGGCCTCCTGTAGGGAGCAGAATTAGGCCCAGTTTCTGCAGACTCCCTTTGTTGCTTCTAGATCCACCTTTAGTAGGAGCAGCCACATTAGCACTCTCCCTGGGGGAAGTTGTAGGGCATACTTGAAGGCCAGAGCCTGGTTGTGTACAATGAATCTTCTTGGTGTATTTCCTGTGTCTTACTAATCTTAAGATTGCGAGAGAACAAATGTATGGACACCAAGGGGGGAAAGTGGTGGGGGAAGGTGGTGGTGGTGGGATGAATTGGGAGATTGGGATTGACATATACACACTAATATGTATGAAATAGATAACTAATAAGAACCTGCTGTATAAAAAATAAATAAAATTCAAAAAATAAAAATGGTCAATAGAATGAACTGAAATTTCAACAGAGAACATATACAAATGACCAAAAACAAAAAAAAAAAGATTTCTGCTAGTGGAGAGGCCGTGAGTGTGTCACCATGACTTCAGGAAAGGTGGAATTGGGGCATAGAGTAGAAAGAGAAGTTGTAGTCTGTTGGTTGAAGATGTTTGGTTTCCAAACTTAAATGCTAGAATGCTGAATTTTTAAGGCGTAGTCTCATTTAAAAGAGAATAAAATGGTATAGAATGACAAGGTGGAAGTGGAAATCATGAAATATGTAAAGAACATAGGACTTTCTTTTTTAAATAAGAGGTATCAGTTGTCAGTATCGTAATTGAATATTTCCACGTGTTAAGGGAACAGGGCCACTCAGACTTCTGTAATATGTTTGACTATTAAAATATTTTTGACGAATGTCTTTGACATCAAAATATTTCACCCTGCTGTGCACAGCAAGCTTTCATGCATATTGATGACCATCTTTCCATTATTCAGTATGAAATTCAAAGATGTCCCTTTGTGCTTCTCCTTGTTTAGCAGAATTGAATTCTTCATTTGTGCATATGTGAGGGGGAGGGATTAAACTGAACTGTTTGGATGAGAAGTAATACATTTGGTTTCAAGAAATGGAAACCAAATGGCAGTGAGAGTAAACCACTGAAAATACTTCTAGATCAAAAAGATTTTTAAAAAATAATAAAGCATCCTCATCTTTTTTTAAGGTTCAGGTGAAAGAACTCTAACTAAAATTGGAATCAATTGACGAGAAGATAGAGTTTGATGGTCTTACACAGTATTTCACTCAGCCATACTGCCTGTCAATTCATGAGCTCTGTCTAATAAGGAACAATGAAGAGTTAGTTCTAACTTTTGAAAGGTTTGACTGGGGATGCCGAGACAGAATGGAAATGCCAGTACTGCTCACCACATGTGATCAATGAGTGTCACAGTAGACACCTGCTATGAATTGTGGGAAAACACTTTTTTAAAAAACTTAAGAAGAGGAAACTATTTTTTTTTTTAATCAAGAAGAAACATTAGGAACTTCCCTGGTGGCGCAGTGGTTAATAACCCGCCTGCCAATGCAGGGAACACAGGTTCGATCCCTGGTCCGGGAAGATCCCACACGCCACGGAGCAACTAAGCCCGTGCACCACAACTGCTGAGCCTGTGCTCTAGAGCCCGTGAGCCACAACCACTGAGCCCACGTGCCACAACTACTGAAGCCCGCACGCCTAGAGCCTGTGCTCTGCAACAAGAGAAGCCACCACAATGAGGAACCCATGCACCACAAGGAAGAGTAGCCTCCGCTTGCCACAACTAGAGAAAGCCCGCACACAGCAATGAGGACTCAACACAGCCAAAAATAAATAAATAAATTTTGAAAAAAAAGAAGAAACATTAAATTTGTTTTCTCTGCTTTTTGATAATGATAAAGAGACAGCTAAAAATAATAACTCATGGACTGAAATGTTCCAGGAAAAAAAAATGTAGGCATGTATAATGCATGGCCATGAGATACATAGTAAACTCTAGTTATCATTAATTTAATAAATACCTTGACCTTTTGAAGCCTTGAGGAGTTTTTCTTAGAGTTACATCTTGATACATTAAAAATAATTCATTACCATTTTAAATAAAGGTCCATGATATATTACTTTAGTTCCATTCATTTTATGGCTAAGAAATAATGTTGCTATAATGTTAAATTAGTGGTAAAAAGGATTTTTTAAAGCGCTAATATAATGGTGCATTACCAGTAATTTTTAGTGTAATCACATATAATACTTCAGTAATAGCCTGCATGAGTTTAAACCTAAAATTACTCCTTACCTCTAGGTAATTCTCTATAAAATCAACCTGGAAAAATCTTATTAGGTTTATTTTATTCCTTTTATGCAAACTTCAAATGGTTACTTTCTAACCTTTGAAAATATTTTTGGAGAATCAAGAAGGGATTAGTAATTTGGACTTTTAGTTTCTAATGTTTGAAAACAAATTTAAACAAAATACTTGAAAAGCAGTCGTGCAAGATGCAGTTTGCATAATTTATATCAGAGTAACAAATATTGTTGTTCTAAATAGTATTTCCATTATTGATTCAAACGAGCTCCTTTGACTACTCTTGCTTATGTGATGGATGTATTTTTCCTGCTATGAAAAAAAGAAAATCAGTACTATGAAGAAACGCACATGACATTTCAAAAATAATGGTTGAATAGCTCTCTCGTAACTATAATGACATTTTAACTGAGAAGTTCCCAAACTAGAAAAGCTAAAATTCCCATGTCCACCTCTTTTCCCAAGATATCCTCAAATGTGAAAAGCTTTTCTTTAATAACACAATTGACTTGAAGCCAAACATAAGTCTGATTTTTAAAGATGTTCCTAATGGTCTAAATTTTTTTTTAAGATTTATAATTTATTTATTTTTGGCTGCATCGGGTCTTAGTTGTGGCACGCGGGATCTGCATTGAGACATGCGGGATCTTTCGTTGCGGCATGAGGGCCTCTCCCTAGTTGTGGCAGGCGGGTTTTCTCTCTCTCGTTGTGGCGGGCAGGCTCCAGGGTACGTGGGCTCTGTAGTTGTGGCATGCGGGTTCCAGAGCATGCGGGCTCTGTAGTTTGCAGCACGGGGGCTCTAGTTGAGCCGCGGGAGCTCAGTAGTTGTGGCGCGCGGGTTTAGTTGCCCCACGGCATGTTGGATCTTAGTTCCCAGACCAGGGATCAAACCCACGTCCCCTGCATCGTAAGGTGGATTCTTTACCACTGGACCACCAGGGAAGTCCCTCTAAATTTGAATTTATGCTCCTACTAACCAAACTCTCTCCTGTTCTGTTTCATAAACATTTGTGACTGTATATCTTACTCAGTGATTCTTTGATCTGTCCCTGAATTACTGTGATTTATATACAGCTGCGCTAAATTTTCATTCATTCATACATTGAGTAATTTATTCATCCAACCAAATGCCTCGCATATGCCAGGCATGGTTCTAGGCACTAAGGATTCAGTTGTTAAAAAGCAAGGTCCCTACCCACATGGAACTTGCATTCTATCTCTGGTTACTACGCTGAAATCTCACTCTAAATGATTTTCTGCCTAAAGAAGAATTTAGTCTGAAGCAAATTCACCTTATGCTCATGAATCCAAAAGTTCACTTTCTTAGACCATTTCATTTCTAAATGAACATTTATAGATGATTAGCAACAAATAAAAGAAATATATCTGTATATTTAGCTGTCAGCAAATCATTTCATTGACTAGAGTTTATCAGGTTTGCAGAACTTGGGGCTATTAGAAGAGGCTTAATTAGTATTGATACTATCAACGTTTGTACTTAAGTTAATATCCTAATTTTACATGCTACATAAAAAACAATACAACAACATCTAAGTGTCTGAAAATGTTGGGAAGCTTTAAAAAAGCTTTTTTTAAAAAAAAATTTGGATATCACTGTATTGTACACCTGTAACTTATATAATATTGTACATTTACCATACATCAATTAAGGAGAAAGGAAAGAAAACAATATAACAACATCTAAGTGGTTGAAAATGTTGGGAAGCTTTAAAAAAGCTCCTAAAAAAAAAAGAAAGAGAAAAGAAAAGCTCCTGGAGAATTTTTCTCGTTTACAGTGACCTGTAGCTATTCACACTAGTATTGTCAGACTTTATAGCGTAATAAGTAATTGAAGTGACCTGTGACTGTGCTCCACCAAAATATATTTAATTTCTCTACTGTAAATGACCTCTTCATTATACAGTGCAAATTTACTCTGTTCTGATGTTAAAATGTCACATTCGCACTTCCAGATTGCTATATTTTATTACATCTTAATTTTGATGGAAAACGTTTACATTGATATTGAAGATGATATGATGCAGATTTTTTGTTCTTTATCCTGAGGTGTGAGGCCCTCCAACCCACTGAGTACAACAGAAGCAGAGAGAGACTGAATCACTTCTCTGCAAGGATGTGAATAGGCTGTTTGATGCCTGTGGCTTAGTGGGTGAATCTATAAACTGGAGTCAAAAGATTTAGCGAGGGATGGTTTCTTTATCTGTAAAAGAGGCAAAAAATATTTGCTTTTCCTACATCAAAGTTTTTTTGCAAGGATTGAGTAAGATAATGATATCACTTTGCAGAAATTATATACAATTCTAGAAGGCTATAACTGGTATTATTTCAGTTTTCTGGTTTTGTCTGCTCCCCAATTATTATTATACTTTATGTATGTGTGTTTAAGGAAACAATGCTTCTCATCAAGATTTGAATTATACAGTTAAACTGCTCCTTTGTTTTCAAAGTGCTGTTTGCTTATTTTGGAGCTAATGATGAGATTCCCTTAATTACTGGTCACCTTAATTGCTGGTCATATTAAACAATAGATGCTGTCACATGGCTTCCCAATGACTGGATACATACTGAACCCAGGGGACTTACAGAGTTATACATCAGACACGAGAGACACTTTAATGACAGCCGTAAATTACAACTGCTCCTAAACTGGGGAATGAACATTTTAGCACTTCCTCTGGGATGAACCCAAGCCCAAGACATTCATTGAGTTCTTTGGTGTGCAGTGATGCCCGTGGGAAATTAACAGGGAAGTGGAGCCCTTTCCTGTAATAATACAAAATGATTAAGAGGACCTTAAAAAATCAATTGACTAATCAATAGTGTATAACTGCTTGGAGCATTTTCCCCATGCTAATCAGACATTAAGTTGTTTAAACTAAATATCTCCAGTTTCCCCTATTACTGAACTGATTTATAAGACATGGTCAAGGATGTCAGAGTCTGCTGGAGCCAGATTCCAGAGCATTTGTCATTAAAGAAAGACGGAAATAATTCGTAGATGGTTCTCTCTCACTACAGATTCAGAAGGCTCTTGAAAGGGAAGATATAATAGGAAGATATAAAAGAAAGTGTTCTCCTAGTTTCCAGACATTGGTGAATTAATGTGGTAATCCCAAATTCTAAGCATGTATAGTTGCTTGAGAATATGGGCAGGGACTTGATTGAATTCAGAGTGATGGAGGTCAAAATAACTATAGAAAACATCTATACACTATATATTTTCAGGCCTTTACAATTTTTTTTTAACTTCAGCCATGGTGAACGGCATGCAGCAAACAAGACTCCGAATTCCAAACAACCAAAGGTATTCAGACCACACCTGTGAAGTGACATATTATTACCTACCTGTATATTGCCAGCAATGCTAGTATCAAAACCACGTGTACACTTTTTTTTAAAGTTGAATGCCACTGTGCGGGGTGGGGGGGGAACACTAAGAAATAACTTTAAACAGGGGGAAAAACTTTTTTTATTGATATGTTTTACTTTGCTGGCAGACCAGAGCAAAGGTTTTGTGAACATTTAAAAGATGAAAAAGGTGAAGAATCCCAGAAGCGGTTTATCTTGAAGCGAGATAACTCTAGTATTGATAAAGAAGACACTCAGGTTGGTTCTCAAGTTTGAGAGTGGCTGACGTTGTTGTTTTTGAAGGTGGGCTGCCTGATGTTCTTGTCATTCTGTTGTCCCCGCTCCCCCTCCCAAATCTCCCCTGCCTCTGAAACGACTGTCCCCCCCAACCTCCTGCCCCCCTCCCCCCTGCCTCCCTCTTTGGCCTTCAGTGGGTAGCAAAACACCACATCCTGGTTGCTTCAGCGATGGCTCTGTGTTGGGCTGCATGGGTGGTGCTTGGCGCAGGCTCTGCTGCATGTCTTGGGGGGTTGGGATGCCTCAGGCTCCGAGCTGATGGGAAGAGCTTTGTCAGTTGCATTTCCAGGTGTCTGTGTAACTCTGGCAGTCGTTCCCCTCCCTACAGCTTTATCCTTCCGTTGTGCACACATTGAGCTGGATTGTCAATACGGACCGCTGATCAACTGATGTAGCTGTAAACAACAAACCTTGTTATGGTGAGGCCAGGTGGATTTTGCAAACTCTCCTAAAATAAGTCTTCACAACGAAGAATTGAGTTCAGGTTTTAGTCCCCCACCCCTTCCCCTTCCCATGTTTTATCGTCCATGTCAGTTGTCTGCTTGTTTTGCACGAACTGGAGCAGAACTTCCTCCTTACGTGTTTTTTGCTTGTGACAAAACATTACATTGTTCTAGAGTAGCCTTACTCATGGGACCTCAACAAGGCTAGAGAGACTTTTCTATGGATGGAGGGGGTGGGATCCAGGATGATTAAGAAGAAAACTAAGTAAATGGCAAAAGAAAACAAAATTTTAATGATAAGAGGAACAGTAGAAAGTCATATAAATGTCATTACAGTTACCCTTTATGTCTCTGACAATCAAATAGATTTTTTTTTTGGCAATGACTTTGCTTTAGAATGCTGAAAGGTAAGACAATCTGCGTCTCACTCAAGTTGTTATTTTAATTACCCACAGTGAGTCACCGTGAGCCTGTGTGTGCATCTCTGACGCACTTTTTTTAAAAAAAAAAAAACCCGTTCGTCATTTGTATCTCGTTTCCTGCCACCACCATCAAACCACACCATGGCTCGAGTTGACTCTGGAACATGTGCCCCTGTCCTGTACTTAGTGGGTGTTTGTTGAATGGATGGATGGACGTGGTTAGTGCAGGGCGTTTGGGGAGGCACGGCAGGAGTAAGATGGGAGGGCGGTAGAGACACAGGAAGTGGTTCAGAGGGAAGAACAGCAGTCCTCATGCTGGGTTCTTTGAATTGTTAGATTTCTTGACATCGACCTTAATCAGCAGACAAGCTTTTTGAATTTAGTTCCTCTTTTTATCCCAGACGCAATTCACAGAATAAGTCATTGAGTGAATAAAAATACAAGTTAGGATGCAGAGAAGTAGCGTCCATATCTTCCATTCTGCCTGTTCCCTTCTTTACCACCTGGCTCTGTTTCTCCGGTCACCAAGTTTTCAAAGCCATTTCTTCTCTTAGCCATCTTGAACTAGCCACTTCCTCTTTTCTCACCACCATTCTGCCTCCTTTTGGGGAGTCAAAATCACACAGGTTTGCTAAGGAGACAGAGCCCATGACTCATGACCCATCACGTAGCCAACTGACCGAATACCTGAGGCACATTCAGGAGCTTACACTCCAGAAACTCCCATGCTACTTGCATCCAGCAAGGGAGCAAGCAGGAGTAACAAGCATCCCCTGCCATTGCATGGCACACACACCACACACGTACCCCACCACGGCTTCCTTAGGGACCAGAGGGAGTAAGGCTTTTCACGCCCCATTTGCTTAAGTGAACATTTATTATTCTCAGCTGACAGTTTTTCTTAACTGCAGATTTCCAACAGCTCAACTTGGATAACCCTCCTGATTTCTTTTTTCTGTTCAGCAAAACAGAATGCATCCATTTAGAGATGACAGACGAAGTAAATCAATTGAAGAGAGAGAAGAGGAATATCAGAGAGTGAGGGAGAGAATATTTGCACACGATGTGAGTAGTTGTTTTCATTGCCTCTTGAGTGCGGTCCTTCCATCAGCAGCAAGGCAGCCTCATTCCCCAGACAGGGAGCTGGCAGGGACGAGGGAAGCTGGAGGCAGGGAACAAACCGAAGGGCAGCAAACTAGAGGTGTTTCTGGAAGAGGACCTGCTTCAGGGAAGTGATGGAGGAGGGGCCGAGGGTTTGCATGTGTTCTCTAGGGTATGACCTGTGGGGAAATAGAGATACCATTTTGGTCAATGAAATAGACCGTAAGTACAGAGAGAGGTTGCCAGATTTGCAGAAATCCCTTCACGTTCATATTAGCCAGCAGATACCACACGGTTGTCTTTTTAAGACCAACATTGTACACAGGAAAGAATTACAGGAAAAGAAAGAAGAGTCGTTGATCTTACACACACACACACACACACACACACACACACACACACACACACAGAATTTTCTGCAATCTTAGCAAGTATGGACATTTTATTATATCAAAGTTAAATAGTGATATTCATCCCCCCCCACCCCATTTTCAGATCGAATAGTTCTGTGAACAATTCTCAAGGATATAGTCAGAAAACAATTTTTATTGTTCAAATCCCAAAGAAGATGTGGTTGGGTATTTTTTGTTATCCTTTTCCTCAGTGTGGCCAAAATTAAATGCAATTAAATTAAATACAAATTAAAAGGTTTAAAAAAACTGGATTTAAATGCAATGAAATGAAAAGGACAAGCTATTGCCATAGGTTTTCGCTTCCATGAACTCATCTGGCACCCTCCTAACATGCTGTGGCCTCTTCTCTCTGCAGAGGTACAGCCGTGAGCACCTTTGTGTAGACCCTCTGCTGCCAACACCTCTGGCGTTACTAAGTCAGGTGGAGCATCTGACCTCCTGTGTGATTTGCTCCTGGATGTCTTACAAAGCCAGCCTAGCATGGAGGGGGACTGCTCTCCCTAGAGGTGTTAAGCCCAAGCCAGTCTCCCTGATCTCTAGATCCTCTCTGCCTTTCTTAAAACACAATTTTCAGTTGAATAATCTGGCCCAGAGCTTGGGAATTAGAGGAGTGTGAGAGAAGGAGATGGAGGTAGCCATAGTTGGCTGATGTCCAGGTACAATTCTAGAAGATTCTAGAAAATTCTTTTATTATGGTCAGAATTATTGAGGGTGCATAGGACAGCAAGACACATGGTAGACCTTTCCTTATGTTTGCTGGATACAAGAATGCAGTAATGAGAGGATCTTTTCTAGTCATGATACTATAATGATGCCAACTGTGGACTGGAGGTAGAATGTTCCTGTCTGATGACCTTCAAGAAGAGAAATATTTCTGAAGGCTAGTTTATTTTCTATTTTCTCTGTCTCTTTCTCTCTCTCTCTCTTACACACACACGCGCGCGCACACACACACACACACACACACACACACACACACACACACACCTTTTCCCTCTTAGTCTGGTTCTGGCAAGTCATATAGTTTATGAATGAGTTGTTACATTGATAAACAAATACTTATCACCCACATAATATACAAACAACATTCTTCTTCTTTTTTTCTTGCCAAAGCTGTGCCACATTGCCAGTCACTCAAGAGCCAGGTGACAGTAAGTAACGTCACTGATGCATGCCTATGATGGGGGTGACACTTGCCCTGCTGTACTTCATTTGTGTATTCTCGTGTCCATAGGGAGGTCATCAAAGGGAGAAGGGGTCAGCGTGACTCCCTTTACACACTGCATTTCCTCACATCCATCTTAAGCAGATTATTCGTAAGCGACCTGGGTTCCAGGCTAAAGATTGCAGGCAAGGGTTCCTGTTTAAAGCCTCTATGGCCACATGCTGTATTAACTTTTTTTAACAAGTAAAAGCAGACTTAAATGTGAGAAAGCTTAAATGCAAAGCTATTGTCATAGCCTTTTTATTCCATGAACTCATTCAGCAGCCTTCTCTACAATGCTGTGGCTGCTTCTCCCTATGGGAGTGGAGGCATGAGCTCCTTTGATAGGCTGTCACGCCCGGTGGCCAGCACTTCTGGCTTTACTGATTCAGGTGGGAAACTGACTGTTTCTGACACTGCTTTTCACTTGATCTCCTAGGGCAGTAGTTTTTTAATCAGCATGCTGTACCCAGAGTGTACTCATAAAGGGCTTCAGAGATCAAATAAAATCCCTGATATTACCTGCAAAATATTATGTTCATGAGCATATGTGCATTTTTCTAAGGATAAGATCTGTAGTGTTTATCATATTCTTATAAGTTTTCACGATGCTTGAATGAGCCACTAAGAGCCACTTTCCTAGACGGAAAACAAAATGTCTTTCTCCCTAGTCTGATTGCTCTTGTAGAGACAATGCAGTCATACCACTGGTATTCTCTGTTTTAGCTATTAATATTCCCAAATTCAGCAGCTTAAAAAACAAACAAATAAAAATCTGCTTCTCTCACAGTTTCCATGGGTCAGGAATCTGGGAGTGGCTTAGCTGAGTGATTCTGACTCAAGGCTTTTCATGAGGTTACAGTCAAGCTGTCAGCTGGGGCTGTACTCATCTAAAGGCTTGGTGAAGTGGTTATCTGCTTCCAAGTTCACTCGAGTATCTCCAGACCTTAGTTCTTTGCTGGCTGTAAGCTGGAGATCTCACTTCCCACATAGTGATGTGGGCTTCTCCATAGACTTGACAGGTGTCTTCAGAATGGCAACTAGCTTCCCCCAGAGCAAGTGATCTGAGAGAGAAAGAAAGAATCCCAATTGGAAGCCACAGTCATTTATAACCTGATCCTGGAAGTGACCTACCTTCCCTTCTGCTGTATTCTGTTGGCACACAGACCAGCCCTGGTGCATGTGGGAGGTGCTACACAAGGCAGGGGTCACTGGGCGCCACCCTGTACTAACAGGATAACACAAACTCAAGGACATAACAGCAATATGAACTTTCTCGAATATATATAGTAACATAAAGACAGGACTCTTTAGGGAGCCTTCACCTATGCAATTCCAGATTCCCAAATGATCATTACTGCTGCCCAAATTGTCGAGGTTCACAAGATAATAATTAAAGTATCTTAACTCAATTGTAAAACAAATGCAAAGAATCCAGCATAAGGAAATTAAGTTACAGGCATCTAATCTTTTTATTAGCTGGTCTTCAATTTAGCATCTTCATAATTTAAAAACAGAGGTAATGTAACCAGCTTCCTTTGCCAATTATTAAGTAGTGGAGTAGTTCAAACAGGTTCAAATATCGATACACTTAAGTAGGATTTTTTTTTCTACTTGAAGTTACAATAGAGATTTATGGGAAAATACTTCCTGGTATTTACACTTTAGCAAAATCCAGATTTGTTTTAAAATTAGAAGCGTTCTTGAATATTTTACAAATGTATCTTGGTTTCTAAGGATGTGTGTGTGTGCGTGTGTGTGTGCGCACGCGTGTGCTTTTGTACATAGGTGCACAGTCAATATGTGCAGATTACTTCAGGGTTTTCTAGAAAAAGTTTTTCAAATATAGTTTGAGAATTTTGGTATCTTGAAATAAGACCAATTTATCTATTATTTGGGAACTAAAATGTTATTTAGAGCACACAACAATTTAGTTCTCAAATAATAAATAAATGTACTATTGTTGTCAGAAGTACTTGAAATACAGCTCTTGTTTCCTTTGGCAAGAATTTCAACTTGTTTTATGATTAGTCCTATGCAGTGTTGTTCCTTTTAGGAAGGTTAAGTTGATAAAGCAATATATCTGAGAGAGACCTGTTTTGCCTGTAGGGTGATTTCTGAAGGGTATTTATGTATAAATAGGGATTCGCGGGGGACCTCATCTTTGGTCTCCTTTGCATGTGCTGGGATTCTTCAGGGAGAGCTGATGATGAGGGTGTGAGGCACCGCCTGGCTTGGGGGTGGCACGTGGAAGAGAATTCTGTAAGCCATCGGCAAAAATGTTTTCCTCCTTTAAAAAAAAAAAGACCTTTATTTACATCTGAGAATGCATATACCTGACAGCTCTGAATGCTGGGCTTAATTACTGTGACAATTTTATCTTTCTCTGCTATTAAAATTTGTAAGTTATTAATGCTACTTTATACACACACACATACACACACACACACACACACACACACACACACATTTTCATCAGTTACTGAATCGTAGCCCATAACTGTCTCTTGTCTTATTTATGAAAATGTGGTAGATGGATGATGAGATGATATTTTAGGACCTTTCCACAAAAATCAGGCAGATGCTCTGGAGATTGGTTTTGGGGAACATCATCTTTGACTTGCAAGTGACTTATTTTTTAATTCAAAGAGTTTTGGGCTGCTTCACTTTCCCCCAAATGCTATTAGATTAATGAGTCTGAAGAGGTCAGCATGTCCTTGATCAACTCTTTCAAAGAAGTAATTGAGTCTCAGTTATTCAGTACCAGCCAGAACATCCTAAATGTAATTGACCTCTTTTCAACCTCAACAGATGAGAAATAACAAAGTATTAAATTCATCGTGGATATCTGACACAATCTCACTTTTGTCACATACCAGGACTTGGCTCAAACTTGACTCAAACCGGTAGGGAAACCAAACTAAAGGAAATAAAGACAATGGGATATTTAGCTTACTTTAAAGAGATCCTCATAGGAATAATGAATGTCAAGGGCACATCATCTGTATTTGTTTCCTTTTATAAAATTAAATGTCAAATTTTTTTAAAAAGATATTTTTCTGAAAAGCTTTTTTCTTAGTTGGCTTGTTTTTGCCTTTTGTTTAATAAAATTTTTGCACACGATCTTCGGGATGCATGTTAAATGCACAGAGGTTAAAACAGAAATCGTTCTAGAGATGCCCCCATTAAAATGCTCAGACCACTGAGAAAAACATTTATGCCCAATCTAGCCCTTTGGCTTAGTGGAAGGAAATGATTTTTCCAGTAAAATGTAGAAAGAAACCAATATCCTACTGGCATCTCTGAGCAGTGGTTACATTAGCAGCATTTTTAATTCAAAAATTCAATATTGAAAGGTCATTATTATTTCTTTAGTTTTATTTTATCTTAAAATCGACCTATTAAGTCTCTATTTATCCCTTTAGCCAGGTGACTTATTCATCATTTAGAAAATCCACACGTATAATTTTACATTTGTAAATTTACATTTACAAACTTAGTACTTTGAACATGGTTTTATATTAGTTCCTAAACACAGTCGTATTTTAGGACTGTTGCACCATATTTTGTTTAGACTTCTCTTTCTCTGTTAAAATTTAATTTGATCTACCTTTCCCGAGCACATATGATAATGGAATTTTATCTTCCCTAAGTTGTATGTTAAACCCAAGATAGCAGAGAAATGCGTGCTAGAGAATGCAAGCTAAGAAGAAAGTCACTGGGTTTTTTGTGTGAAAAACTAAGATATATTAGATGGAGCTTGATATTCTTTCCCAATTAACTTCATTTTGTTCTCACTTGTTTTCTGAGCACCCCGCTGCCCCCGCCAATTCCCCACCAAGATTGTTTGATAGCATCTCTTCAGTTTGAGAGTCTTGCAGGTCATCTGTTTATGTTGTGAGAGTTTATTGTAGCCAGGTCATAATTTCAGGATTGTGGCTTTACAGCTCTCCTATCCTCAGGTGGATCGTGCCAAGTTTGCACGCTCTGCCTTGATCTGAACTTGTCCTTTTGGCTCCTGATGGCGGCTGCATCTCGGCAGCCCTAGAGGAAACCACTAGCTCAGGACCTGATGCTCACAGGTTTCTCCAGCAGCTTCATTCACAACATCTCTCTTCTGACCTTGGCGCTACCTGGGCTAAATCTGTTTGAAACCTGGAGACACCGTGATGGAAAAGAGCTGCATGAGAATGGCTTACACTTCTAACTCTAACCGTTTTATTTTTCCTTTTTTTTATTTCCATTTTTTCTGAAAATGGTACATATTTTTCTTAATTCTTTTCCTCTTGGAGGGGAAAAGTAGTTTGAAAAGCAGGCAAGGATTTGGGCTCCCTCAGCATATCCAGAACATCTGATACAATGCTTTTTTTTATTTTTCAGTCAGTTTGCTCCCAGGAAAGCCTTTTTGTGGAAAACAGGTAAAATGAAATTTGCTTTTTCATGTCTTTAGAGGAACAAAGTCTGTCATGTGTCTTGTTTTTAATAGATATACATATGCCATATATAAGTGTGTGCTTGAATATATGTATAAATACATATATCTATGTGTACACACATATATATGCACACATATATGTTATTTAGCATGTCTAAAAGCTATTTAACTGTGGGGAAAAATTCCCTCCATTACTTCCAAACATAAGTTTCAACAATTTCCTTATTTAAAGTCTCAACTTCTGGTCCTTCCAAAGGTATAATCCTGTTACCTTCCCCAGGCATTAAAAAGTATAAATGTTGAGACGAGAACTTGCAGTTTCATTGGCTTATTGAATAGGCTGCTAAAAGTACTTGTGTATTTGGTGTTATTGGCCTCTTCCTGTGCCCTATCGTTATATGTAGCTACACAGATGATAATTTGAATAGTATTGTTTTATGTTTCTCATTCTAAATAATCTGTCTTCATAAAAGGCTGAACTTGGAAAACTTATCTAAACCGATCTAGATTTATCAGTGTACCTGGCTGGGTATTAGTAGAGAAGGTGGTGGTTATGACATGAATGTGTTAAAACATTTATACAAAGTCTTGAGTATAAGAGCAGAAGTTCTCAAATTTAGCATGTACCTTTTAAAACTAGTTCTAAACTGATATAGATATTAAAATGCTCCATTGATTTAATTGCACGTTTTCAAGGGGAATTAAGGAATTCCTCATTAGCTGTACTGGTCACATTAAAATGCATCACAGTGGTCAACTTGGATTGGAAATATGGTAGCCATTAAAAGAGTGGTGGTTAATTTCATTTCAGGTGTTGGCTTAATGGGTATCCCTATAAAATCGATTAAAATGGAGGCTATCTGATTAAATTCCAGTACTTAGAGAAAAGTTAAACCTGGCATTCAAGAGGATTGGTTTAAAAAATGCCCTCATTCATAGCAGCAGTTAGAAAACGTCAAGTAACTACCCTCAACTGAATAACCTCTTGTAGAAGAAGGGATGAAAGTAGTGAACAGGTCTTTACAAGGCATCCAAAAGCATCCTCAAAAACCCATACAGTTTTCAACAAGTATTCCTTTTTTACAGTAAATTAAGAATCCGTGAGCTTTACCATCGTAGGGATGTTAAAGCAATCCAAAATTCTATATCGAAAATTGAATTTGGATGTTGGATGCAACATTTGGATGTTGAAGCAATCCAGAATTCTATATCCTTTACCCAAAGAATGAAGTGAGCATTTAGAATTCAGTTTAGTAGGACATGTCATTCCCTAGTCTTGTAGCCAATCATTTTCCCTACTTACTCCCTAATCTTCGTCATATACTTGTGTTTTGTATGAAAAGACTGCTAGTGCACTTGTGTCCCTAATATTCAAATTGGATTATATTCATCAATACAATAATTTGTCACAAATATGCATTGCATATGTGAAGAAGTATTGATGGTCCCCAAAAGCAAAATTCTGAGTAGATCCCTACAAAAATAAGTATATTTCTTTGATACCTGCCTTTGGAAGGCATATTTCACTATGCCCAAAATATAAAGAATAACTAATATTACCCAAAGAAAAAAATCGCAACCGATATATTGAATTAATTAAATGTCCATTATATCTATATCCATTTCTTTGATTCTCCCCTCCTCTTCCATTCCATCTGTTTCTTCTTCCCTTCTTTCTCCCTGTCTAGCATCGGTACTTTATCCTAGGGTAGGGAAAAATCAGGCTGCCATTAATTTATTAGGGCAAAATTCTACATCTTGAAAATAAACCGTAGCATATAGGGTTGATTTGCAAGACAGGTGTGCTATAGTTGAGTACACATCCATTTAACATAGGGCATTTAGTACCCTTAGATTTTATATCATAAAAATCATGTTTTTCATTTCCAGTAGGCTCTTGGAAGACAGTAACATATGCAGTGAGACCTATAAGAAAAGACAGCTCTTTCGGTTGGTATGGTTTACTTTTTTAAAACTGTGTTTTCAGATGATGTGGTGGAATCAATGTTAAATATAAGTGTATTAGTATAAAATATCTCTGTTCATGAAATAAAATATATTTGGTTATCTCTTTGTAAAGGTTGTTAACTGAGCTAGTGTTGAAGCCATACGGGGTCCTGTGAGATACAGGACTGGGAAACCAAGTGCTTTGTCTACAGTCCTTTAGGGTTCTTCCTCTGATTTTCTGGGTTTTTTTCCTCCAGGACTAACTTTGACAGCACACTGATTTCACATTCCCAAATCAACTTTGGTGAATTACACTGAGTTAAAATTTCTCTTATAGCTTGCAATTGTGTATACGTTCCCAACACTGGAAAACAAATCAATGAAAACTCTATTTGAGTAGTTGATTTTTAGCCGCTACTATCCATCATAATATTTCAAACAATATTTTTTCAAGCACAGATTTTATTTCTAAAGAAAGATATGGGATTGTTTCCAATTATAATGAACTACTTAAATCAAGATCTGTGTGGGATAAGGAGAATAGATTTTATATATATATATATAATATGTATAAAGTTTTATACTAGGCTAGAGAGTGCCATGAAAGCAGAGGTACTATACCTGCTCTCTCATTACATTATTTTTATTTATTTTAATTTTTATTTTTATTTTTTTTTTTTTTTGTTTTTTTTTTTTGTTATTATTTTTTTAATTAAAAAAATTTTTTATCTCATTACTTTATTAAATGTGTCTCTACCATCCATTATAGGGCAATGGATACACAGTGCTATATATATTTTATATGTGTATATATATATATATTCAATACTTAATACATTTACCTAATATATATAATATGCTAGTGCTTTTATGAATATTAGGATTCATCTCTGTTGTGGGAGAGGCAAAACAAACAAACCAACAGAACTTCTTGACCACTGAGAAAAAAGGAAATACCCAGAAGTAAATGAATTCTGTGCTTAGAACATATCTTTTTGCTGTAAATCTGAACTTATGACCTCATCCTTAGAAAAGTTAGAGCAATTTCTTTTCTTTTTACACTTTGGCAGAAACAAACAAAAAAAACAGGATCTATATTTTAACTTCCTTTACTTTTCTAGGTTGAACTATACATCTAATACCTTCCTCTTGTATCATTAGACAGTTTATTTTCACACTTGAAGGTTAAGAAAGTAACCTTGCATTTTTTCCCTTGAAAGCCCAGAGAAGGACTAGAATGTATCTGTGCTCTTGCAGTCACACACCATGACCTGGCTTGTTTAGACCAGTACAGATAAAATGTGGGTTCTTGCCCCCTAGAGGCATTTAGTTTTACATAGCCCCAAATCTGGTCCCTAGCCGGAGCTACCGTCTACTGAAGTCAACCATCCCAAATACGGATGCTATAACCCACCAAAGTTACCAAGCACAGAAACTCAGGAATATGACTTAGCACAAAGCCATCCACACACTGATAAAAGCAGTTCAAAATGTACATCATACCTAACTTGGTAAAAAAAATAAAAATAAAAAAGTGTCACGTTCAGACATGAAGGACATAAAAGTTATCAGTTATGTTCATCAGCACAGAAGCAGAACTTAGAGTATGTGCTTTATGACTACTCTGGGGTCAAATTCTAGTTATGTACAAGAGGGCCAACGCCCCGTGATGGCCAGATATTCATTATCATTGTCTTCCTGGTTTCCAATAGAAGAAGACTAGGACTGGGCTTGTTAGGAAGTATAGGAAGGCACTTGTGGATATGATACCTATGATTCCACACCCAAATAGATATGAAATTCAGTTCTGGACCTTACCTTGCCAGTGTTAAGGTGAATGATTGATAGAGCAGTAAAAGATATGATTTCAGTGTATCCGTATCTAGAGATCATAAATTAAATGCATTATTTTGAATCTCATTAATGCTAACTCTCTAAAGCAACAACTTAAATTCCATTTTTTATAAAATGCACAGATCTTGACTTGAGATGAGGATTTGAGCCAGTGGATTAGAGGTAGAAGAAGTTAAGGAAATCTTAGGTTGCCTTATTGGCTATGGGATGTGACATGAGCCTAGAGGAACTACCCAGTGCTTTAGAAACACACTAAAAAGCACTTAGGAATAGTGGTGGACACCTCCTTTGCAGAGAAAGGCTTAGCCACTCTGGCATTTAGAGGAAGTCTAAATTCCTCCCGTGGAGGTGCAGAGTTGATAATTGAAGCAGACTTTAGTGATGATCGCCTCCATATGGGGAATTGCCTTCTGATGCATCCCGTATGCTGAGGACCCCACTCCAAATCTTTTCCTATAATAAATATTCTGCGTTATCTACAGGGGCGATTATTGTCACACCCTTGGTACATTCATGGTTGCTAAATAATGATTTAGTCAGGCTTTGTCAAGGGTGGGTCAAATTAATCAGAATTATATGAGAAAAGAATGAAGCTGAATTTGGAGATTTAAAGGGAAACAATCAGGAATAGAGCACCTTGAAGGGCTGTTTTTTCTCCACCCAGTCTCCTCTGGGCTGTTTGAATTTCATAGGTTTTAAGAACTAAAGACACCTGGCCCTTGGTGAGTGTCTGATACTTCCTACTCACAAACTAGTCTTTTTTTAAAAATAGTCCTTGTTTCTAAAACCAGCCGCCCCCGAGGTACGGAACACAGAGAGAATGTTTGTAAGAAAACATTAAGAGAGGACAGCAGGGCGCTGAGTACTTTTTGTTTTGTGAATTTTCTGTTGCATTTCCTCCCCTCACTGTACAAAGTCTTTATCACAGACTAGCTGTTTCATCTTTATTATCTCCTGGATCCATTGACCTTCTTAAATTTTCACAAAATGAAAGAAAACGTTCAGTAAGTAAAGTTGAAGCAAAACCTAAAATTTTCTGTATACCTTCTGTACAATTTGGTGGGTGAGTGTTTCAGATATGTATACTTCTAGCAATCTAAAGACAGTCTTTAGAAGAATTGTCTTTAGAAGAATATTAATTGTCTTTAGAAGACATTGTCTTTAGAAGAATATTAATATTAATAAAACTGCTATTCACCACTGTGATCAAGATTTCTATCACATCGCACAGTGTTATGAAATTAGGGGTTATATCTGTTGCCCATGGTTTTTGTCCCCTTTGCTTATTCATAATCCATGAGAATCTTAGAATATTTTGATGATCCATTATTTCCAAACTGCAGAAAAGCCTCTGAAAAATAGTAACCAAGTCGCTCTTTAAGCAGTTGGAAACCAATGAAAATGCAAATTTCATCAACTTTCTCTATAAAATACATGCAGTTTTGCACACTGCTTAGAAATACTCTGTAGTCTTCAAAAATGACTTTTGACTATTGGATCTCTTCCAATAAGTTCAATCTTTTTCTATTTGAATTTTGAACAAATGTGTCATTTCATCTATGGAGCTATTTTGTTATTCCCATTGATCTCCTTGGAAAGTTTCGTGTCAGTGTAGTGTTTGCACTGTTGTTACTATCACGAATTTTTCTATGTGAAAGTTATTAAAGGGCTCTTTTCTCTGCCCGTGAAGGTTAAACTCACTGGGCAAAATTCTCACCAAGGGTTAACAGAGGAATTCCTGTGAACTCTGTGCTGTCTGCCAAAGCCTTAATATGTATATAATATAGTTAGCAACTAAATTAGTAAATGGCTTCTTTGAAACTGTGTATTTTACCCTGGTCCAATTACTTAATGCTAAAGGGAGAGATGAAACTCTTCTTCGGTGGGAGTTGCTTTTAGGATCATTTAACATCATAATTGCTTTCAAACACTGATTCATTGTTGATTTGGGTCAGGAGAATTTACCTTCTTCTCTCCTCTCCACAAGAGAAGTTACCAATTATATCTTATATCCTATTTTTCTTGTTGTTTCCCCTTCACTGGCAGAGGGACCATGTGACATTTCTAGGTTTGGTCTTTCGTTTGTAGTATGAGTGTTTGTGTGATGTGTTACCTGTCTGTCTGTACATCAACAAGGTGTCCGTGTGCTGTTTGTGAGGCGACAGGTGTCAAGGAAAGGGTTGACAAGAAGGGTCTTGTGTAGACAGTTCTTACAAGAAAGGTCCCGCTCTGTGTCCGTTCTGCTCTCGGAATCTAATGCTGTCCCGTGCATCTTTCTGATGGCCACACTCCAGGGGCAACAGAGACAGCTCGGGGAGAACATCTGGAAGTCGGCAGAGCAGCTCGGAGAATGAACTCAAGTGGTCCGACCACCAAAGAGCCTGGAGCAGCACAGATTCTGACAGCTCCAACCGCAATCTCAAGCCTGCCATGACCAAGACGGCGAGTTTTGGGGGCATCACGGTGCTGACCAGGGGTGACAGCACATCCAGTAGCAGGAGTACCGGGAAGCTGTCCAAAACAGGTAGTTAGTACTGAATGGGTTTATGTCCTGTGATCGTTTCCTCTGATTCCACCCAAGCTGTACAGTCAGCGCTCTCAGTGACTTCCCTGAAGTAAAGATAATGATGTGAATGATATTAATCACTGGGATAGCAAAAAAGTCAGAAGGTGCAATTGAAATAACAATACTGCCTCTTGCGAGCTGTGTGCCTGGGTCCAATTATTAACCTCTCTGATGTTCAATTTCCTTATCTATAAAATGTGGATGGTAATAGAATGATACTGTAACTCCCCTCAGTAGACTATTGTAAGTTTAAATTTGACCATTTATATAAAATCAGTTACCAAGGCACCTGCACAAGGCGGCTATTTAACCAAGGTTAGCTATTTTTAAAAATTCAGTATTATGATTTATTCCTTAAAGATAAAGAATAGGATAAGGAAACAGAGCCTCAGAAATTTTCAAGTCTCCAAGTAGCTAGATGCATGCATCTTCTTTTTTCCCGGTTTTTTCTTGTAAGGGAATAGTGATCTTTTTTTTTTTTTTTTTTTTTTTTTGGGAACAGTCTCCGGACGTGCAGGCTCAGCGGCCATGGCTCACGGGCCCAGCCGCTCCGTGGCATGTGGGATCCTCCCGGACCGGGGCACGAACCCGTGTCCCCCGCATCGGCAGGCGGACTCTCAACCACTGTGCCACCAGGGAAGCCCGGATAGTGATCTTTTGACATAGGTAGTTGAAGTTTGCATTCATACTGGTGCATTCATAGCCTGCCTGTGCAGTGAGTGGGGAGTCCAGGGCCCCGAGGGGAAATGCTGAATGGACAACGCCAAGCAGAGGTAAAACACGGGCAGTCCTCCGCTGTGAATACTTTCCCAACCAAGCTTCTCACTAACGCCCGGGGAGCCTCTTTGTGAAATCTCGGCTCATTATGCTAATGGTTTAACGTAATTATGTTGTTGACAAGTGCTTCCTAAGAAATTATCTTGTGTTTTCCTACATAGGCAGAAAATTAATAGCATTTAGTCTCAGCCACTACTTTATGTATATATCCTGCTTCTTGGAAAGATTCAGGTGGGCTCACACTGCCTTCTGTCATCTTTATTCACCAATTGGTGAATTCTTGATTTCTTCCTCTAATTAATTGCTCTTATATCCCACTATTGCAGCAACTGAAGTCAAGAAAATCCACTGTGGTACACTTGAGTTCCTGTAAACTAAGACAGGTTAAAGAGTTTTAAATCTCCTTCAAACGCAGAAACGAAGTACCTTAAATGGTGCACTTAAAAATTCCAGCACACCCAAAGAGCTCTTAAGATTTTTAAATTAATCGTCCTTCTCCACACACCAACCACCAATCATCTCCAGAGCAAAGCTCTTTGGAAACATTTAAAACACTTCAAGAATGCTAAAATGCCGTGTTCTTTGAAGAATGATTAGAAATTGTAAGTGCTTCAGACATTTTTTTTTTTTCTTTTCATCTAAGTGTCTCCATTTGAAAGCCTGTCAGGGTACAGGAATGGCAAGGAAAAAAATTAAAGGGGATCAAGATAGGATGTCAAAACAAACTTACAATCTCCCAAGATGGTTTTATGAAGCAAAGCTGTCAATTTTGCTGTCATGGAGCTTCAGAACCGCACAAGTTTCTGATTTTTTACTTTATTGTTTACAGTGGAATGGCAAACTTTTTTTGACCTTTTAGAAACTAAGTCTGGAGTTGTGACGTTTAAGTTATTCTTCTCCTCCTCTGATTACATAGGTTCTAGCTTCAAATAGTTAATAATGAGACTCTTTCCAGGTGGGAAACATGTTTTGCTGCATTTGGGGAAGAGCATATTAACTGAAGTCAGAATGCACAAGCACATCCTCTTGAGATCTGGGCTGTATTTCCCTTATTGTACCCCCTGCACTGAGCACAGCAGTGGTCACCTATCAGGGGTCCAGTACAGGCCTGTGGAGACAGCTGATTTCATCACATCCTCATTGGGAAGAGGACTTGAATGGCGCTTGCACTGAGACCCCAGCTGTTTCTTGGTAGTGGCGATGGGGTTGAGAGAGAAGTGTGTGTGATATCTCTTTCTTTCCACACTGACCACACCATGTTGGTTTTTTTTGTTTGGTTGGTTGCTTGGGTTTTTTAATCTAATTTTTATTTTATATTGGGGTATAGTTGATTTACAATGTTGTGTTAGTTTCAGGTGTACAGCAAAGTGGTTCAGTTACACATATAACTGAATTCTTTTTCAGATTCTTTTCCCATATAGGTTATTACAGAGCGTTGAGTAGAGTCCCCTGTGCTATACAGTAGGTCCTTGTTGATTATCGATTTTATATGTATTAGTGTGTATCTGTTAATCCCAACCTCCTGATTTATCCCTCCCCACCCTTCCCTCTTTGGGAACCATAAGTTTGTTTTCGAAGTCTGTGAGTCTGTTTCTGTTTTGTAAATAAGTTCACTTGTATTGTTTTTATAGATTCCACATGCAAGTGATATCGTATGATATTTGTCTTTCTCTTTCTGACTTAATTCACTTAGTATGATAATCTCTAGGTCCATCCATGTTGCTGCAGATGGCATTATTTCAGTCTTTTTATGGCTGAGTAATATTCCATTGTATATATTTACCACATGGTCTTTATCCAGTCATCTGTCAATGGACATTTAGGTTGCTTCCATGTCTTGGCTATTGTAAATAGTGCTGCCATGAACATGGGGTTGAGAAATAAGTGTGTGATATCTGTTTCTTTCCACACTGGCCACACCATGTTGTTTTACTACCGTCCTTCCGTCTTGATGTCCAGAGCAGGGCTTCTCGACTTTAGCTGCATCAGACTCACAAGAAGAATTTGTTCAAGCACAGATGGCTTCTCTACAAACCAAGCTTGAGAAACAACTGCTCTGGAGAAATAAGATAGCCTTCCGTTTTGTTTTCACCATTTTACATGGCCTGGCATCTTGTTTTCTGGAGACAAGGATATCCTTGTTGTTGTTACCTTCCTGGTCTATGCCTTGGGGTATCTCTGGAGCCAGTGCAAGATGCCTCATCTTTCCATCACTTCCTCTTCTCCGTGTTTATTTTCGTCACTACACGAATGCATCCTGGATATTCTTTTTCCCTCGTAATTTCAGAAGCTTTAGGTTATTCTACTGAACTCTGACACTTGGATCTGGAAACATTTTCTCAAACTCAGGAGAAAAAAATACTCATGGTTCAGGGTCCCTGTAAAAGAAAAATTGCATCTGATGAGTTAAAGTGGCAGGGAAGACTTTACCCATAACTAATTCAATAGAGGTCAAGACTGTTGCAGCAGGGGAGAGAAACTAAACTCAATCCTGCTGAAACAAAGGCAGGAGAGTCTGTAAATGAGCTAGAAGGCCTTAAAGAGGTGATTGGTCAATTTGATAAGACCGCCTGTGTTTGCTAATTGGTGCTGAGACTTGCAGAGAAAGGCACCATTTTTCTTGAGGACTTCACTTCAAAGGGATGGCTCCCAAGTCCTTAAGAAAGACCTTCCCAGGTTGTAAAACTGATAAAAGTCTGGGAGAAGATTTGCATCTTTTTTTTTTAAACATCTTTATTAGAGTATTATTGCTTTACAATGGTGGGTTAGTTTCTGCTTTATAACAAAGTGAATCAGTTATACATATACATATGTTCCCATATCTCTTCCCTCTTGCATCTCCCTCCCTCCCACCCTCCTTATCCCAACCCTGTAGGATAAGGGTGGGTGGTCACAAAGCACTGAGCTGATCTCCCTGTGCTATGCGGCTGCTTCCCACTAGCTATCTATTTTACATTTGGTAGTGTATATATGTCCATGCCACTCTCTCACTTTGTCACAGCTTACCCTTCCCCCTCCCCATATCCTCAAGTCCATTCTCTAGTAGGTCTGTGTCTTTATTTCCGTCTTACCCCTAGGTTCTTACTTTTTATCGTAAATGGGTTTGAATTTTGTCAAAAGCTTTCTGTGCATCTGTTGAGAAGCAGAGATGCGCTGAGAAAAGGGAGGTAAAGGGCCTGTAATCAGAAAGAAACCTATTTAAAGTATGGTTAAGCTGAGGGGAACTTCAAGGGCATCATCCTCACCTCTACTCATCATTTAATCTGGTGGCTTATATTTTACAAAAGAGGACATTGAGGTCTAAAGAAAATGTCACTTCCTGAAGGAAATACAACTAGTTCTGGCAGAACTGGAACCAAAACTCAGGGTGCTCCCTCCCTGGGGAGTGAATGCCCATTCCCTCCTCCAAGGGACTCTTCCCTTGCCCTTTCCTTTCTGCCCCATCCCTTTCCTGGATTTCCATTTTGCTTTGCCTTATGATCTCTTTTCCAATCTCTTCCCATTTTTCCCTTTTCCTGTGTCCCTCTTGAGGGTTCATCTGAGGCTTTCACCCAGCCACCCTAGTGTCTTCGGTCTATACCTCCCACCAGCTGCCCCTCAGGGTCCAGCTTCAATTTCTGAGCATCCCATTGTGAGTAGCATTGAATTTCTGTGCAGTATCTCCTAGAACTTGGCATAGGCCTGGTCAGGGCCCTGGTCCTACCTGGTTCTTGCTGGAATGACTTTAGGGTAAACACATGACCTGCAGGCTTCAAACTTGGTCCCTAAAGTTGCGTTGGCTGGGTTTGAGCTCAGACTCCTCCACGCGCTAACTGCACTTGGGAAATTTACTTAACGTCTCTGAGGATCAGCTCTCAGCTGCAAAATGAGGTTGCTATGAAAAGTAGATTAGATAATTCATATAGCGTGTGCTTAACACTGTTTGTCACATAGACATACTGTTGAAATATTTGCCGTTGCTGTCACTAAGTCCGTAAACAAGGAAGCACAAACCACTCTCAGCACCCAAAGTAGTAAAGTTCTCAAATATTATTTTTTTTTTTAAATCTGTGAACACTTCTGATCCTGTGCCTTTTATCACCATTGGTAGCAGCTATTTTTGATCAAGAATTTCAGTAATGCTGACTACGTGTCGAATACTGCTTTACCTGAGTCTAGGTGATGGATGTTTAGAAACTGGTCAGAGCTGGTTATACACCAGCCAGCCCGCAGGGTGATTGCTGAGCCATCGCTCCAGGGAGGTCTGACTGCCTCCATCTTTGCAAGTGTTGAGAGTTTAAGCCAAAGTTAATTTTCCTTCTTCCCTTCTTTTAACCTGGGGGATCAAATCATTTCCATTATCTTTACCTTGTCTCCTCATTATTCCCGTTGAAGCTGCTGCTTTTTCTCAGCCAGTAGAAGGAAATATTGTCAATCAGTGATGAATGGCCATCTTCCAAAAGCCAAAATGAAGTCATCTTTTGGATTTTGTTGAGGCGTGCTAGTCTCTGTGTATCAATCTCCACCACCAGCACACACGCCCAGGATGGTGCTAGATGCCTCGTTAGCCCCGACTTTTTCTTACTGTCTAACCCCTCCTCCTGGATGTGGGCTGAGTCAGTTGTGTACGAGCTTCATCGTCTGGGCTCAGGAAGTGTTATTGTATTATTACTGTTCTTGCTGTTGTTGTTGACGCTGCTAAGTGTCAAACTTGGACTGTAGCATCAAATCATGGGCACAAGTCCACAAACGCATGCTATAGTTTGCACTGGGACAGTGACTGCAGGATCAGACGTGTCAGCCATGTGGTCTGAAAACTACTCTTAGTATTTCCACATTTCCTTTTATCCTTCATTTTTCTGCCCATACATTATTCAGAAACCCATCAGCATTAGTTAGATGGAACATCCTGAATTAATCTGAAACTTTATCATTCTGAATAATAAAGTCATGGAAAAAGCAGAGAAGATTCCCACCTGAGAACACTGGTGGCAGTCGGTGTTGGGTCATGGTTAAATCTAGATCATTCTGCCTGGATCACATCCCAACTCTGTCACTGTCTTCCTGTATGAGTTGACTTGAGTTAACTGCCTTTTCTGTGCTTCCATTTCCCTACCTCTCTAGGCAGTATAGTCCTTATAATTACAATGTTTATCAGGTACCCACACATACTAAGTGCTCAGTAAATATCACTGTCCTTCTTCTAAAAAATTACCGCACTCTCCAATGGCCCCTCTTCTCTGCAATCACATGTTGTATTCCTCTCATTTATTTAAGAACTTGAAAAAGAGCAAACACATGTATATGTATAACTGAATCACTTGCTGTACACCTGAAACTAACACAACATTGTTAATCAATTATACTCCAATATAGAATAAAAAATTTTTCAATAAAAATAAAATAAAAAGGTCTTCAGTTTACCATAATTTAGAACTCCATATTCTCATTAAAGATGATAAATCACTTACTATTCCTTTAACCACTTATTAGTGCTGGAATAAGTTAGGGCTGTAGAGTTGAAATTCATATGTCAGCCACACTTTTTATTATTAAAAATGCTGAGAATTTTAGAAGGAACATAACAAAAACAGATAGTAGAACTAAAAGCCGTATCATTTCAAAGATAAACTTCATCACATGTTATTTTGTTACTTATATTCTTCCCAGTATCCACTGTACAGAACATTTTTCCTCTTTATGTTTTGCAGAAAGATAATTTATAAGGCATTATACTAAATATCACTTTGAAAAAAATGGTTTAATAAAAGAATATGTGTTCAGGAAAAAAAAAAGGTCTTCAGTTTAAGGGCACATTTTAGAACCTTCTAAACAATCTTAACTATTCCTTATATGTGTTAACCTTTAATGACACAGAATAATGCATTTTTAATGACATAAATCAATAATGTGGGCTGATAGTTTTTAAAGTTTCTTATACTCCATTCTTTCAAACTATGACGTCACTCAATCCATCTGTTAGTTTGAATTCACAGATACAGAAATTTTGCTCAGTGCATTTTCTCTCTGAGGCTCTGGTTAATATTCAGAGCCCAGAACAGTCACAGTCAAGGGTGCTGGAGCTGCTTGGTTCTGGTTGCAGTGAAGAGTGGCTGGTGCCTAATGGACGTGGGCTATAGTTTTTCTTGTCCACATTGGAGGGAAAGGGAGATGATTAGGGCTGGATTCCATCTTGGGAGCTTCTGCACACTGACCCAGTTACTTACATATTTGAGGAATCTACAGTCCACAAATCTCCCCATGATTCTACTCTTCTGTGTCATCTGAAGGATGCTCAGTCAATAGCATGATGGCCAAGCCCTCCTTGGTTCACCTCTTGGTCATATTAACAAGACTTCTGTGAATATGGGAGGTACAGTGCAGCTCTTAAGCATTTCTAATAGGAATGAGCGAGTTCTTCTACTCACATTCGAGGGAAAAGATCGTTTCTGACCATGACCCTTCAAAATGCAGCTTTACGGATGTTGGAGAACCGGTACTTTAGAACCATCTGCGTGACCACAGACTCCTCCTTAAACTGCAGTCTCTTTAACCTCCATCCCAGTCATTTTACTGTCGTAACTCCGGCTCAGTGAGACATTTCCACTTCATTAGTTACTCAGAGAGATGGGAGTTTTCAGGCCCTGAGTTCCCAGCTTTATGGTACCATTTACCAATTCATCACCCTAGTGGCATGTGAGAAGCTGGAAAGAGAGAGCTCATTCTTAATCTCTCTTTTCCTAGAAATCTGACACATCTGAAAAATATGCAGCAAATATTTCAGTCAAATGTGGGAGGGGCATTAGTTAATCTCATCCTGCAGTGCTCACCTCAAATTCTTTAGTGATGGATTCTTTACACTAAGTAGTGGTTTCTCTCCTCTCCTCCATGTGGAATGATTTGTTGATTTGTGTCTCTCCGGTAGGTTCTGAGTCCTCCAGCAGTGCAGGCTCGTCAGGATCGCTGTCGCGTACCCACCCTCCTCTCCAGAGCACACCGCTGGTCTCGGGCGTGGCAGCCACTTCTCCTGGCTGTGTGACCTACCCAGAGAATGGGATGGGAGGCCAGGTCGCTCACAGCAGCACCAGCTACATCCTCCTTCCACTCGAAGCTGCCACAGGCATCCCACCCGGAAGCATCCTTCTTAATCCACATACAGGTTCGTTCATTACCTCTGCTTTGGCTGAGACATAATATCAGAGGTTTATTCTTGTGTTTGAGCTTATAAATTTGCTAGCAAGTGTTCTGAAAATTCCTGGTGCATGGATTGTTGTGTAGGGTCTTGATTTAGGAAGAGCAGATCTATAGAGAGCTGGAATCTATATCTCTGTATCGTTATCAATGTTGGTATGTAAGTCAAAATACTGATACTCCCCAGAAATATCCACTTTTCTCTTCTGTCCTCTTCCTGGAGCACAGTGTCTCTCACGTACTCCCAGGAGCTAAGATCAGAAACCATGGAGTGATGAATTGGGATGTACTAATTGAAAATTGATGTTTCTCAGACCAAATCCATGGTTAGCTTGTTTTTGTGTCAAAAGCATTTTTGCATCCGAGATATTTCAGGAACTTGAGATCTCGATTGGAGCACATAGCAGATTCTTCACTACAGAAATTGACTTCCCACTTTAGAACTCCATGCAACTCCTTCTGGGAAATAAGGAACAGCAGTGGCAAGAGAGTACAGAGGGCAAGTTCTTATGTATTTTAGGGATTTTAGGATTAGACTGGTTTTGGTGGGGTTTGGAAAATCGGTAACTTCATGACTATTGTTTCTTTCATGATGAATGGCCATTTTTTTACTTTTTTAAAATTGAGGTATAGTTTTACAATATTATATAAGTTACAGGTGTACAATATAGTGAGTCACAATTTTTAAATGTTATGCCCCATTTATAGTTATTGTAAAATATTGGCTATATTCCCTGTGCTGTACAGTATATCCTTGTGGTTTGTGTTATACCTAACAGTTTGTACATCTTAGGTTTTTTACTTTTTTAATTTCTCCTGTGGTCAGTTCACTTCCACACTAATTTCAGAGGACCCAGAGCATTGGGCAAATAGACTGATGAACACCTGCTTCATGGGGGAAACTTCTCAACCAGAGGCAATTTTTCCATGCCTCCAAGGCCATTTGGCAATATCTGCAGATATTTTGATGATCATGACCTAGGGAGGAGGGGCTGCTACTGGCATCTAAGAAGGTAGAGACCAGAGATGCTACTAAACATCTTACAATGCACAGAACAGCCCCTGACACAGGAAGATTATCCAGCCCAATATGTTAGTCGTGCCAGGGCTGGTAAACCCTGGGTTAGAAGGCTTGATTTGACAAGTCACTTCTCTAGAAACCTTTGAAAGAGATTGAAAAAAAAACGAATTTTCTCAAAATATATCCGAGGTTTGGTTTAGATTACTTAAAAATGCAACGCTGGATGAGAATCTCGTAAAAGTGATCTGGCTCAATCTTCTCACATGTCTAGTGCTACTAATAAGTAGGAGATTCAGAGAAGCATGACAGTAAAACAGTTACTTGAATAATTGCCACATTTTCATGAAAACATATGGCACATTCCTAAGGAATGGTGTTCGATTGAGACATTTTGAAAATGCCACAAGTTTGAGGGAAAAGGAGGCATGATCATTTTATTGAAAACCATTTGAAAGCTTTCAGATTAGATACTTCTAAGGAGAATATTAGATATCCGGATCAGTGCAAGCACTATAAAGGAAATGAAAAGAAAACCAGGATCATATTCATTACTCTGGGCACAGATCAAAGTATGATCTGACTGTGTCAGCTTTAATTCTTTCACTTTTAATTGAGATGGAAGGTTTGTAGACAAGAGTAGCCACTAAGCATAGTTTTGAGTGTTACGTTTTAACCAAAATTGCAGAGTATTTCAGGAAAGCTCAAAAGAGTATTTTTTAGGGGACAGCGCAGGAATATGATTTGTCATGAAAGCATGGATGTGTGTGTGTATGTGTATATTATCATCTATGATCTTGTTTATAGAAAAGGAAAGAATGTGCTCTTGGTGCCAAGTCCCAATTACAAATTGGAATGAGTAATTTGGAGCTGTTATTAAAATTTATCCTTTGCAAAAGGATCCTAACTAAAGAAAAGGATCCGATAATACTGTTGAACAACAGAGTTTCCCTACATACATCTCTGATCTGACAAATGCTAGACATAAAACTATCCCTCGACCAGGAGGAAGATGTACTATTCTATTCTGTGATTGAGTGGTGCGATGTAAGGTGAATTGTGATATTTCTTTTTTCCCAGAATGTGTTTATTTTTGTCAATTAAAAATATGCGTGGGGGGACTTCCCTGGTGACAACAGTGGTTAAGAATCCGCCTGCCAATGCAGGGGACACGGGTTCGATCCCTGGTCTGGGAAGGTCCCACGTGCCGAGGAGCAACTAAGCCCGTGCGTCACAACTACAGAAACCCACGCACATAGAGCTCATGCTCTGCAATAGGAGAAGCCACCACAATAAGAAGCCTGCACACCGCAACGAAGAGTAGCCCCCGCTTGCTGCAACTAGAGAAAGCCCGCAGGCAGCAACAAAGACCCAGTGCATCCATAAATTAATTAATTAATTAAAAAAAAATATGAACAGGAGTTCCCTGGTGGTCCAGTGGTTAGGACTTAAGGCTTTCACTGCCGTGGCTCCAGGTTCAATCCCTTGTCAGGGATCTAAGATCCTGCAAGTCATGTGAGAAACACACACACACACACACACACACACACACACACACACACACACACACACATATATGCCAGCACATATGAATGTACATCTGTGGTGAGTCATGTGCGTGTCTGTCTATCAGGCTATCTGATCACTTATTTGACTCTACTGTTGAAACTGGAAATTTGCCTCCTTTGGGCTGGAACTCATCTTTCTCTGGCATTGCTGTGTCCCCCTAGAATCCACACCTCTTACCTTTTCCTAAATACCCTCTGCCAAATATGTGGTAGGAACACTTTGGTATAAGCAACCCAGAGCATATGACTACTTTGCTTCTTATGTGAATTGCCCTTGGATCCATTTCCCTGTTACCAGCACATTCATGAGCTTGTGGGGAGGAACCATACTTGGTTATATTTTTGGCCTCCCTAGAGTGGATAACAAAGGTCCTCAACAATTACACATTTTTGAAACAATATCTACTATTCATCATATATGCTAATGTGGATAATAGAGCAGTTTTTCATCCAATGTCATATATTTGAGAATGTCCCTCGTATGTAAAACGATGATTGATTAAATATCTGTCTTAAGCAGTAAGAAGACAAGCAATGATTTGAAATACTAAGGTGCCTGCCAGTCATTTGTCTATTAAATGAAACAAAAATGAAACTTCCTTTGTCAGCACAATTGACCGGGCTCTTACTAGGAACTGAATATTTGGCAGCTGAAACCAACCCACTCACATACATTCTTGTGGCTCCCCAGATACAACCAGGACTTTTTATTTCGTCTGGCTTTAGACTCAGCTCCCATTTGGTCCATTTCCAACTCTAAACCTGCGTTGGCTGTTGTTTCTTTGCTTTGCAGGCATCTGGATGAGGGAGTCAGAGGCTCTTTCTCAAAGTTATCCCTGGTCCGCATCTTCATCCTTGCCAGGCAAGCCTGGGTTTGACTCTTGAGAATGAGCTTCCTCCAGCCGTCTTGGACTCAGCCTCAGTTTGGAAATTTCTTGCTGAAAGCTCATCTTTGGCTATTTTCTTTCTACTCAGTGCTATCCAGAGATGTCAACAGGTGTTGGCATCCCTCAAGTGCTCGTTAGTGCCGTGTGTGTTGTTTTGCCATTTTGCTTTGCTTTCATCTGGCAGGAGTCCAGGAGCATGAGATGGAAGAACACGCCATCTGCAGGGACTTGACTTTGAGCCACCTTTGAGGGCTGGTCTCGTTCAAATGCTCCTGATGGGCTTCCATAACACTATGCTGTTTTTGTTTTTCACAGGACTTGTAGAATCGATTTATCCAAACTGCTTCCACCTTTCGATTAAATGCACCATGAAGGTTTTGTGTGCTGTCTAGAAACGTATCTTTGCAAGGCCTGAATCAGTCTTTGCTTATCCATAATCATCAGCTCCCTAATCATTTGATTGCTCACCTTCTAAGGACTAGGAAAGGAAAATACTTTTCCCATCATCCCCTCCCTTTCTTTTTAAATAATACCCTTCTGCCGGGTACATGGTAGCAGTGCTTTGGTATTGGAAACCAAGAGCGTATGATTACTTTGCTTCTAGTGTGAACTGCCCTTGGATTCATTTCCTTATTACCAGCACATTGGTAAGCTCTTTGGGAGGAGGAGTCCTACTTAGTTTCTCGTTGTTTGTTTTGCATCCCTGGAATGGATAACAAAGCTTTAGTCACCATGCAGGGGCTCAATCGTTATATATTAGTAACATAATATCTGCTGCACATTGCACACATTGATGTGAATAGTGGAGACGTTTTCCACCTAAAGTTATGTATTGGAGAGCGACGGACGCTCTGCATTCAATCCTTTTCTCTGCCCTGGCTCAGCTCGCCACACTGGCTTACCTCTGTCACTACACTCTCTTTACCTGCTAACACCCATTCCAAGGCCTGCTGGACACGCTTCTGCAGTTCTGACATGAAAACCTCTGCTAAGCGGAATAGTCCTAGAGCCAGTGTGTCTTTCTCTTTTGATTTTCAGCCACTGTCATTCAAACTAATTGCCTGGATTCGGTCGTAATTGCATCTGGATTGGTAAACAAGGTAGAATACCGAGAAGCCACCATAGCCTGGCTTGAAAACCAACAGTCAGTCATCCCGGCCCTCTTAGAAAATTGTTTTTGGTCTCTTCCCTGGCATCCATCTGACTTCTTTCATTTTCCTCAGTTCTCTCCACCACTCCTTGGTGAGCATAAGAATCAACCTTTTATACTACCTTCTCTTTCTAGAAGAACCTGCCATCTCTCTCTACCCAAGTGAATTATTAGTACTTTCCACATGCGGTTATTTAGAAATATTTCTTTCTTCTGGTCCACAGCACAATAATAATATTTTAAACAGAGGGTCTAAAATTTATTGAAAATGGCATCTGAATATTTTGCTGTTATATTTTCACCCTAAATATGGTCAGTTTTTCACGCTTCCTTAATTCTCACTGGGGTAAATCAAAAGTCACGGACATAGTAAAGAGCCTTTTCTTTTTAATTTTCCGTGTGTGTGTGTGTGTGTGTGTGTGTGTGTGAGAGCTTAGAGTGAGGTTGACTTTGAAATTATTTTGTATGAAGTTGCTGTGATAATTTTTTTTAAATGTTAGGTACCTAAAATTTTCCTCTTCCCTATTAAGATACAAAAAAGGAGGAGACAAGTAAGGATTAGAACCCCAAATGGGCTAATAGATTTTTATAAATTGACCTTTTTTTTTCATCCTTTCCCAAATTGCTGGGTTTTGCAGGGAAAAAAAAAAATGGGTTGCAGATTTCAAATTCAGAAGAGTTATTTTGGAAAGAAGAACAATAATTTAAAACAATAAAATATAGCTAAAATTAAGTAACAGTGATAGGAAAACAAGTGCTTATGAAGAACATTGAAAAAAAAAAAAAAACTTCTAAATTTAGTCATTGTTCTCTGACTAAAATTCTGGCACATTTGCTTTTCCATCACATCATGTTGTGATTGGTTATGAAACTGTTGTTAGAACTCCTGTGGTTCTGGCAGGTATGTTCATGAATATGCAGCATGTAAGGTTACTTGTTGCATACATACACACATACATATGTATATAAATATTTGGGAGGGTACTGAAAATTTGGGGACTGCTAAAGCTTTCATGTCAGTTCCTAACTGAGCTGAAATCAAGTCCACTGCTCTTTTGCTGTAAGCACTTTGCCCATCTTTTCCCCCAGATTCTGATTCTTCTTTATTTACCAATCCTGGGGGTGATTCCACCTTGAAACATGGCCCCCACCTCTCCTAACTTCGCATGTGTTGATGAATAATTTTCAGTTACAATTGGATGTTTTTCATGGTACCTCGTTGTACCATGTACTCATTAAGCAAACTTGGATAATTCACTGAAGTTGTGTGGTATGATGGGAAGTGAATGGACCAGGGCCATTTCCTGGGTGTCTCACTTACTGCTTTGTGTATTTCTGAATAAATTGATTGGGGCCTCCAAACTTTGATTGTCTTGTCTCTAAAGTGGAATGAGATTGCACACCTGTGGGGCTCTTGGAAGAGAAGACCATGGATGTAAGGTGCCCGTTGCTGCACCTTCCATATTGGAAATCCATTTCTTCTCTCCCTTACCTCCTTTCTCTCTCTTTCATTTACTGCCCTTTAATCTCTTCCTTTCAGCTCCTTATTCCTGTAATCTCCCTGGTAGGCCTTCATTTCCTCTTCTGAAACATAGGGAGATGATACCTACCTTCCTCAGAGGCCCGGTTAGGTTCCAGTGGTACTGTTTTGTAAACCATAAAATACTCCTCAAATAGTAGGAACAATAACAGTGAACCAAGCCATTATCTCAAAAGGCAAAATAATGTATATTTGCTCTGCCATGACAAGATGATTCTGTGATGGGTTTATTATGCATCACCTTCAGAATCTCTATCCCCTCCCCTGTGTACTTCTGCTTGTGAGAGAAGTGAGTGAAGGCATGTGGTATATCCTGGTTGTATATATATTTGTGGAACTGATAATGATTCTAAGTTGGTGACCAGCCCAGTGGAAGCAAAACAAATATATTGGTAAACGTTGAGTAACTGAATGTCGCCAGAGCCGTATAAACGGAGAGCAGCCCTTATATTTCAGTGTAAGTTATCTCGCTGGTAGCTGTGAGGTGCAGGGCAGCAAGACACAGGACTTGGTGAAGGTTGCTTCTCCACAGGCCTTCTGCACTGGGTGCCACTGTACAGATGCACTTAGCTTTGGCAAATTGCCTTGAAGGTGATGGATTCGTTTGCGGCTTCTTTAAGTTGCTGTGGGCTTACGCTGTTACCTCGCTCAGCCTGATGGGTCATAAACAGTCAAGTCTTCACACTGGCAAAGGCTCCAGTGTCCTGGACTTCCCCTGCCCCTTTGCTTTAGGTTCCATTTTTGAGTATCTGTCGGAGTGGTTCTTTGTGCCAAAGGAGAGCTTGAGAAGTTTACCTTGACCAAGGTGTGATTCCACTGCAGGCCAGCCCTTCGTGAATCCCGATGGAACCCCCGCCATATACAACCCCCCCACCAGCCAGCAGCCCCTGCGAAGCGCGATGGTGGGGCAGCCCCAGCAGCAGCCCCAGCAGCAGCCCTCCCCGCGGCCCCAGCAGCAGGCCCAGCCACCCCAGACGCAAATGGCAGGCCCACTGGTCACTCAGGTAAGAGCTGGTGGGAAGGCAGGGAGGCGAAGTGCTCGGAGACGCAGACTGCACCAGCCTCAGTGATGCGGTGCATCAGGAAGAGGCGATATTTTCCATGGGTGCCAGCCCCGTCCACTCAACTCCATAATAAAACCTGGCAGCCTAGAGCCCTCGGTTTCAGGTTGACAGAACTTCAGCTGGAGCCTTAAGCTTAGGTAGAGATGAGGGCCCCGTCCAGTGACTCGCATGGTGAGGCATGGTACTTGGGAAAATGAATGACAAGTCTTGTCTTAGATCTAGATGCTGCTTTTATGTGTCAAGGAGCCTGTACTGTCTAGGGGACTGAACTCAAGCCCATCCAGGCCGTTGTGTCACCTTGCTCACCCATTCCTAATGCAGATCAGGTGGCCTGACTGTTCATTTGTCCCTTGGAGAGACATTGGGCTGTCCTCCTTTTCTAGGACAACACATGGAAATGTTCAGAAACCTGAAGTGTTCCAGGCAGGTTGCCAGGATGAACCTCTTTTTTTTTTTTTTTTTTTTTTTTTTTTTTTCCCCCGGGGGGCGGGTGGGG